>NC_091582.1:28500864-28533733 GCF_042767895.1 Penaeus vannamei | reverse complement strand
TGTATCTCGACTACTACGTCGCAACTATCACGGCGTTTATGGACCTAGACCCAATTTGCACGATATTTTCGTTATTTTTATACTGAGAGATGCAGACGTGCATTTCAGAATTCTGATATGTTCTAGTGTATTCACATGCTTTGTGAATATCCACGAAGTGACAGATCCTTAATTTGAAATTTTTTTTCTTGGTCATGAGACAAATATGATCCACTACATTTTTGCCATGTCCCTGCCTTGCAACAAGGAGTCGATCAAGAAGAAACGCTTTGTAATGATCATATCTGAGGTGACGCACACATCAACCTATATAAGGTGGCTGGACACCGTAATACATTTAGTCGCACACACATCACCCTACTGTCATCTCTGCTGTCTCTTGCAACTACCATAAAAAGATTGATATTGATAAATACAACAAAGTATTGCAAGCAGACTCAATGTCAACACAACACACTTTCACCGTGAAGGCGACATCCTTCAGTGTTGTTCTGATCTTTTGTCTAGCTTCACTGTCGGCTTCGCTAACCATCCGTGACATCGCATCGCCTCAAGCTGTCATTGTCAATGGCACTTCCGTTGGTACTGGCTTCAAGCAGGACACTTTCCTCTTCTGCAAGTGTCACGTGGAGGACACAGGCTCACTTCACCTCTACCATGTGATGTGGCAAGACTTGAAAGGAGAGCCAGTCCGCAGGTGGTCCAAGGAGGCAAAGGTGTTCGCGTTGGGAAGTTACCACGTGCCTCACTCCTACCTGGTGTTCCACGACTTTTCCGGCGAGGTCGCGGGAGATTACAGCTGTGCATTGTACCTGCAAGGCAGCAAAATCCATTCCTCCACCGTCTCTGTAACTCTTTTACATGAAGATACTTCGATTTACAGACGTCGGATGATTTTAGAAAACGGAGCCAACAAAACTGCGGGTGCTAATATGCGAAGATAACAAGTATAATGTTTAGAACCGACCACGGCACTATTTCAAGTCGTTTACATCACCATCTACAATCTGTGTAGGAATCTGTTTCCACAATCATCTTGTAAAGTTATTTTCCATTATCTACCTGTTCTGAGTAATGTCATCTGCTAGGGTATCTACATTAGTGTTGCTAATTGTGAAACATTTACTCTTAAGTATTTTTTTGTGTGAGCATACTTGTTTTAGAATGTCACAATGTGTTATATTAAAGTAAGACGTTTTCTGTGAAAAGAAAATATAGAATGTGAAATATATCATCAAAGAATAAAATGCGAATATATGCTTAATATCTGTTGCTTTTCCCTTTATCATTCCTTCTAAACTCGAGAAAACTAAAGAAAATGTGACGAGAAAACTAAACTTTAAAAAATATAACTTGAGAAAACTGGACTTGGGCAAACAAAACTTCGGAAAACCAAACTTGAAAAACTGAACTAGAGAAAACTAATCCATCCAGTGCATGCAATCAAAACTATACAAACTTTGGCAAACATAAGCTACAGAAGCCTTTGTGAAAGAGAATGACTATAAAATAACACCCACCTGGACAGATTTCTAGTCTCCCCACACACATTCTGTATCTCGACTAGTACGTCGCAACTATCACGGCGTTTATGGACCTAGGCCCAATTTGCACGATATTTTCGTTATTTTTATACTGAGAGATGCAGACATGCATTTCAGAATTCTGATATGTTCTAGTGTGTTCACATGCTTTGTGCATATCCACTGCACGAAGCGACAGATCCTGAATATGAAATATTTTACCTTGGACATGACAAATATGATCCACCACATTTTTGCCGTGTCCCTGCCTTGCAACAAGGAGTCGATCAAGAAGAAACGCTTTGTAATGATCTAATCTGAGGTGACGCACACAGCCTATATAAGGTGGCTGGACACCGTAATACATTTAGTCGCACACACATCACCCTACTGTCATCTCTGCTGTCTCTTGCAACTACCATAAAAAGATTGATATCGTTAAATACTACAAAGTATTGCAAGCAGACAATGACAACACAACACACTTTCACCGTGAAGGCGACATCCTTCAGTGTTGCTCTGATCTTTTGTCTGGCTTCACTGTCGGCTTCGCTACCCATCCGTGACACCGCATCGCCTCAAGCTGTCATTGTCAATGGTACTTCCGTTGGCATTGGCTTCAAGCAGGACACTTTCCTCTTCTGCAAATGTCACGTGGAGGACACAGGCTCACTTCACCTCTACCATGTGATGTGGCAAGACTTGAAAGGAGAGCCAGTCCGCAGGTGGTCCAAGGAGGCAAAGGTGTTCGCGTTGGGAAGTTACCACGTGCCTCACTCCTACCTGGTGTTCCACGACTTTTCCGGCGAGGTCGCGGGAGATTACAGCTGTGCATTGTACCTGCAAGGCAGCAAAATCCATTCCTCCACCGTCTCTGTAACTCTTTTACATGAAGATACTTCGATTTACAGACGTCGGATGATCTTAGAAAACGGAGCCAACAAAACTGCGGGTGCTAATATGCGAAGATAACAAGTATAATGTTTAGAACCGACCACGGCACTATTTCAAGTCGTGTACATCAATATTTACAATCTGTTTCCACATTCATCATGTAAAGCTATTTTCAGTATCTACCTTGCTAAGGTACTTATATTATTGTAAGTTTAAGAATAATTGTTTTTGTTTCAGAATGTTACATAATCTGTTGTATTTAAGTTAGACAAACTCCAAGTGGCTTACTTTGCGTTTTACACTAGTTCTGAGTGAAAAAAAAATATATATATATATAGAATGAGAAGTATTTTATCAATGAATAAAATGCGAATATTTGATTAACGTCTGTTGCCTTCCCTTCCATCATTGCCTCTACAACCATGATTATTGTCATCATTGAAACTGCCTGGCTTTCTGGGCCGAATCGCGTCACTTTGGTGCGAAATCTGCGGCTGAGGGAGCCAGCGATAACCACCTGGAGCGTTCTTTCTCTTCGGGTATCTCCGAGCTTGCCAGTGTACAAGTTAACACTTTTGTCTGTAATTTGCTTTTTAATACCTCTAGATCCGACAAAAGTTATATTAAAGATTTTATATAAAACAATATTTGTCTTTCTTTAACAAAAACAAATAAACAAGAACTGGTTTATTTGAAACAGGATCTACATCTGCATCGACGGCCCGCCTGACTGCCGTTAATTTGAAATGAGTAAATGGGCTTCCGTTCTTTCACTAAATTAGCAGTCATGAAACACGAAACTACGGTCAGATCAGGGAATAAGTCCATGTGTTCCATGTCGCTCAAACGAAAAGCACTGCGTGGTGTTCCTCAAGCGAGAGGCATGCACGGTCTGGTAGGGCGGTGCTTTTCGCAGTTGAAAAAAGTACGCCTGGCTGGGCATTCGGACACAAGAAGCGAAATTTTGAAGATTAACTTTGGACATCAATATTACTATCTCCATGCATACCACCTATTCCAAATCAGCCATCTCGGTATTAGGACATTCAAAGAAAACGATTGCATTTCATTTTATTCGAAGAAAACGTATATTTTAGGGGAAACATCTTCATTTCTAAAGAGTCGGTGATAATCAGCCAGATAAAATTAAAGTAAAACTTACCAACACACCTAAAGTAACTCACCTTCAGGATAAAATATAATAAATGCTTCATCTTATTTCTAACTACAGCAATTATTAAACTGACCTGTCAATACATTTCCTTAAATATGTATCAATAAAAAAAGGAAAACAAATCTATTACCTTTACATTATTATGTCCAATACTAATACTAATGATTTATCATAATTCTTATTTTCATCGTAATTTCTAATGTTATTGTTCAGAATCAGAATCAAATCAATCATTTGGCCAAATATAATACATCAACAAAAATACGACAGACAATAGTGGTGTGGCTGAGCCCTCCAGGAGTGGACTCCCGTAGGAAGGACCCTTGAAGTATTAATCATTGAAAATGATACATGTATAGTATACATATACATATGTTTTAACATGTAAAAATATGTTTGGTCGAAACAGAAATCAAGACATAATATAAGTAAACTAATAATGCAATTACTGAATGCTATGGTACATAATGATTTTTGGGGAAATGCATACGTATACACACACACATATATATACATATATTACAGTATTGGAGGAAATACTAGAGTACAAGAACATCTAGTAGAAAAATATAATACAAATGAAGTTGTTACACATGAAATATATTGAGATAGTAAGTAACATTTCAGTGAGCGTTTAAAGGAAGCCAAAGTAGCAGAATTACGCACATTTTCAGGGAGAGCATTCCAGAGAGCATGGCCATAATACAATATACATGCTTTGGACTGTTCAGATTGAAAACTGCATACTGTGTGCGGTTTGAGAGATATGAGGCGAACCAAGCATGCACTCCCTTTTATACCGTAATGGTATAATTTTTTGTCTAAAATGAGATGGTTGACCGTATCGAATGCTTTAGAAATGTCTAGGAATGTAGCAAAAGTAACTTTGCGATCATCAAATGATTTTCGTTTTATTTGTAAAGACTGAAACCGCTGATTCATATGATTTGTTCTTCAAGAAACCATGCTGTTGGTGTTGCTGCGGTATTCATATTGATATTATGGCTGCTATTAGATTATCATCTTTACTCACGCCATATGTGTCCACGATATAATACATTCTGAGAACTACGTTAGGCATTTTATGATTAGGAATTTTCTAGTTTTGACGATGACTATAATCGTGACCGTAGTGGCAATGATAAAGGGAAGGGAAACATATTAAACACATATTGGCATGTTATTGCTTGATAGAATACTTTTTAAATTCTATATCTTTCTCATTCAGAACTTCTGTAATATGCAGTGTAATGAAAGTAACTTGGGATTTGTCCAACTTTAATACAACACATTATGTGACATTCTGTAACAAAAACCTCCACAAAAACATACTTTTGAACTAAAGTTCAGTATGCTCACACATAAGAAATACTTAGAGTAAATGTTTCACAATTAGCAAGAATAATATGAATATCTTAGCGGATGACAGTACTGATAAAACTCTTTTCGGTTCAGTCAAGGTAATGTTTATTTTTCTTTGTATCAGAAATAATTAAAGTCAGTAAAATCAGACCATTCGAACTCTTGCTTTTACTACTCCCTCAGCTTCCAATTTCTGCCACACAAAGCATTATTCTCAAAGGCACGTAATCAGTATTTAAGTAACTCCAAGTTCGTCCAAGTTTAACTTAAAATGACCTAATAAGCAGTCCTTGTTATATATACATATATATACATACATACATATGCATTTGCATTATATATATATATATATATATATATATATATATATATATATATATATATATATATATATATCATATGCACTCACAAATAAATAGACCATACAACTTTGGATTTATACCCATGCATTCGTACAGACATATGGACAGACGTACCACCCCTATACGATTCTAGATATATACACATTCATTCGTAAATCCAAACGAAAAGGCCCGAGTGAAGCACACACACACAAATACATCCACACACACACACACAGACACACACACACACACACACACACATATATATATGTGTGTGTATGTATGTATGTATGTATATGTATACATATATATATATATGTATGTATATATATATATATATATATGTACACACGCACACACACACACACACACACACACACACACACACACATATATATATATATATATATATATATATATATACATATATATATATATATATATATATATATATATATATATATATATATATATATATATATATATATATATGCATGTGTATGTGTGCACAAAACTGAAAACGACCAAGAAGTGAAAATAAAATCCCTTCACTTATCATCTCTGTGCTATTACTGATAAGTTGTATCAGATAAACAGTGTCATGAATCAGTCTTTGATTTCATATAAACTATAATATGGCAACCTTTTATTATTATTGAGTAAACAACTGTGAAAATTTATAGCATCAGTGACCCCATTGCTTTGGCGGAGGTATGCGCTCTGTCAGTGCCTCTAATTGCGGCTGCTTTCTATGATAAATCTTTCAAGTCAATCCAGAAGCTGTCAAAGATAATTCATTTGCATGCTGAATGCATGTGAACATCACTCTGAAATTCTAAAATTACTGAAATAAGATGGCAAGCACTCCAGCCCAAGACAAAATCATTTCGATAGCCAAAAACAGCAGCTCTAAAAAAAAACGTGCTAGATGTATAAAAATAGTTTCAATAAAATGTACATACTTTGGTTAAATAAAAATAACTGAGTAAATTTGATATGTTCAGAATCTTTATTCGTAATACAAACAATGCAACTATTGCATAAAAATCCACCGAAAGGCAACGCAGGTTAAAATCCACGTTGCTCAAATGAGAAGTACTATGCGCCGCGTTACTCAAGCGAGAGGCATGCACGGTCTGGTACGGCGGTGCTTTTCGCAGCTGAAACACTAAGCCTGGGCACTCGGACACAAGTCAGGTTCTAGACGAAGACAAGGCCAGTTGATCCGCGCCTCCGTGGAGCAAACCTCCAGGCTGGCCATCACGGTGGGTAAATGGTGAGCTCTGTCGCGTCAGCACTAGCTGACCCACATTATCGTCAACATAAGGAATATGCGAAGCTGAGCCTCGCCTGGGCTACGAGGGGAGCCCGGCCTGTGCCGACTAATGCCGACTCGATCAACGTGTGTCAGCTAGTGCTGACGCGACAGAGCTTAGTCCTTAGCTACCGTGGTGCCCAGCCCCAGCAGTAACCTCCGGGCGTCAATTGCAACTTCTCGCGCCGACCCCTCGTCACCACACAGGCTTCTTTTATAGTCCGGGCGAGGCTCAGCTTCGCCTATCGGACTTATCCTTATCCTTATCGCCTGTCAACTTTCCGCAGAAAGTGATTACTCTGGCCTCCATCCAGCCAGGTTGGAAAACACGCAACTGCTTGCACTGACGCCGATCTTCAATAGGTTTGAGTCGCAGCTATGATCATTTTGGCTCGCACCCATATTTCTTTCTCGCAGACATTTGAAACCCAACATAACTAACACAACAAAACAAAACAAAGTCCATCCCCATTTAAAAACAAACGAATAAAAATCACTTTATTATTGTCTTCAAAAATGCAGCTGTCAGTAACAGCTAGAGGCGATGTGAAGTCACAGACGGGGAGGGTGAATATTAATATAGGTAAAAATGAACTATATAAGCATGGCGCACGGACAAATAATCTGCATGTGATTCAGACACATGTCGATAACGAACGCAAACGATCACCCATTTATTTGCATGATATTCTCCCGCCCCCATCCTCTGTTTCTTGTTGCATTTAGTAATATAAACATTCAGCTGTTACTAAACACGAAAACGAACACAATAACAAATGTATCATACTCTATAAGTTACAGGGTGTAATACAATAGCGCGCATCGATTTGAACACGTGTTATGTGATAGAAAAAAGTTCGAAACATTACGACTTAATTTCATTTCTTAGTGTGGCTGTTCTTTTCCATGATCGTGGGAACTTCAAGGCCGAATATATATACCTTTGAGCCGCGGCAAGGTGGCCAGCCCTTTCTCCCCGTGACTGGCTAACCCGCGCCGCATGCATATACCTGCCAGGTACTGCCAGCACTCATCGGCCAGGTGCAGTTGTTTATACATGACTCCGCCCCCATAAGTAGGGACGGAGTTATAGGAAACTAGTACTACAGTTCCTTGGCAGCGGAAAAAAGGCCTATGATCCACCATATTTTGGCCGCGTCCCTGCCATGCAATAAAGAGTCGATGAAGAGGAAACGCTGGCGCGACAGAGCTCACCATTTACCCACCGTGATGGCCAGCCTGGAGGTTTGCTCCACGGAGGCGCGGTTCAACTGGCCTTGTCTTCGTCTAGAACCTGACTTGTGTCCGAGTGCCCAGACTTAGTGTTTCAGCTGCGAAAAGCACCGCCGTACCAGACCGTGCATGCCTCTCGCTTGAGTAACGATGCGCATAGTACTTCTCATTTGAGCAACGTGGATTTTAACCTGCGTTGCTTTTTGGTGGATTTTTGTGCAGTAGTTGCATTGTTTGCATTTGCATTAAGAATAAAGATTCTGAATATCAAAATCTCTCTCTATTGAACCTATCTGCATCATGTAAGGCAAAGTGTGACAAACCTGCCCAAGGTAAAATATCTCATGTTCAGGATCTGTCGCTTGGTGCAGTGGATATACGATTCTAGATATATACACATTCATTCGCAAATCCAAACGAAAAGACTCGAGCGAAGCTAGACCGCAAATGTAACTCACTGAACTGTACATCCAAACATATGTACACCAGAGACACTGGCACACACACCCACACTCACTCAGACACAGGCACTCGCACACACACACACCCACACTCACTCAGACACTGGCACTCACACACACACCCACACACCCACACTCACTCAGACACAGGCACTCGCACACACACACACCCACACTCACTCAGACACTGGCACTTACACACACACACCCACACTCACTCAGACACTGGCACTCACACACACACACACACTCACTCAGACACTGGCACTCACACACACACACACTCACTCAGACATAGGCACTCGCACACACACACACACACACACACACACACACACACACACACACACACACACACATATATATATATATATATATATATATATATATATATATATATATATACAAAACTGAAAAGGAACGAGAAGTGAAAATAAAATGCATTTACTCATTATCACTGTTATCACTGATGTTATCATTGATTTGATGTAAGGAACTATGATATGGCAGTTGCATGAAAAGTTTTACCAGTATTGAGTAAACAAGAATGGGGAAAAATATCTTTACAGTTATAAATCGAATTCAAATATATATGCGCATTTTGATCAAACCAAAAACTGATCAATTCTGTCTCGAAAATTGCCCATGTGTCCCGAGTTTTGCAAAGAGGAAAGTGACACGTGCCAAGCCTATGTCATTGTCAGTGGCAGCTAGAGGCGATGTGAAGTCACGGACGGGGAGGAGGAATACAAATAAAGTTAGGTAAAAATGTTTTTTTATATTAATAATAACGAATGCTTTTGTAATAGTAAATATCGGATATACTCTGTACTAGATAAACACGGCGCACAGACAAATGCACTTACACAATTCTGCATGCGATTCAGACACATGTCGATAACGAACGCAAACGATCACCCATTTATTTGCATGATATTCTCCCGCCCCCATCCTCTGTTTCTTGTTGCATTTAGTAATATAAACATTCAGCTGTTACTAAACACGAAAACGAACACAATAACAAATGTATCATACTCTATAACTTACAGGGTGTAATATAATAGCGCGCATCTATTTGAACACGTTTTATGTGACAAAAAAAAGTTCGAAATATTACGAGTTTATTTCATTTCTTAGGGTGGCTGTTCCTTTCTATGATACCACAAACTTTCAGGTCACCCCAGTTGTCAAATATAATTCGTTTAATGCTAAATGTATAACGATATGAAAGTCTAAAATTGCTGAAATAAGAAAGATAATGAAGACCCCAGCCCAGGACATTATCATTTAGGTAGACCCCCCCAAAAAAAAAAAAGAAGAAAAAAAAACTTGTAAAGACGTGCTAGGTATGTAAAAATAGAGGTTTAATAAATTGTACATGTTTTGGTTAAATGAAAAATACCTTGAAGTGATTTTGCTGATATTCGGAATTTTTATTTGTAGTACAATGTAAAAACAGCATAAAGATCCATCAAAAAGCAAAACAGTTGTTTTTAAAATGACAAACAAATAGCTCAATTTAAGTCGTAGCCATAAAGCTCTTGGTACACTCACGAACATTACATGCATCACTATAACTGCACTGTTGCTTATAAAGCTAAAGTTCGTATAATTAACTAACCACGATTTCATCGCTGAAATATTGCTACGGAATGTTAAACATCCAATACTCGTACAACATTGCACCGCACGATGTTCATGGCATTGCTCTGTGAAATTTGTCAAATTATTCTGATATCGTCTCCGCATTCCGTGTTTGGACGATAAGGAACCCAACTTAATTAGTCATTGTAAGAAGGAAGAGGGCTCATTCATAAGTAAACCTGCGTATAATTCAGTTTCAGAAGCGTGAAAACCCAAAGCCATCCAGTCCAACACACACCATGTGTACTTGTATTCAAAACAATGCAATCGCATGCACAACCTATATTAGCTTAAGAAAGAGAATAATTGCAAAATAACATCAACCTGAGTAGATTTCTAAGGTCTCCCCACACACGTTCCTTATCTCGACTTTGTGCGTCATAACTTACACAACAACGTTATCAACCGAGGCCCGAAAGCATTTGTTTTCAAAATTGTGAGATGCATAAAACATTGCAGCATTTTGAAAATTTCTTTTATTGTTTTCCCATGCTTTCTGAGCGTTCATTGCACGTAAAGACAGATCCTGAACCTGAGATATCTTATCTTCGACGAGTTCATGACAACTTCTTGAGGGTTCCTACTGCACTAAACATGATGCAGACATTATCGTCCATATCTATCCTTCCTGCCATGCAGTAAGGAGTCGACGAAGATACGCTTTACAATGATCATATATAAGGGAACAGGAGACCGTAATATACCATTATTTACATACACACACCAACCTACTGTCAAGTCTTCTGCTGTCGCTTGCAACTATCACAAAAAATAACATAGCTAAATATCACAAAGCATTGCAAGCAAAATCAAAATACCAACACAACAGACATTCACCATGAAGGCGACATCCTTCAGTGTTGCTCTGATCCTTTGTCTAGCTTCACTGTCGGCTTCGCTGCTCGTCCGTGGCAACACATCGCCTCAAGTTGTCATTGTCAATGGTACTGCCGGTGGCATTGGCTTCAAACAGGACACTTTCCTCTTCTGCGAGTGCCACGTGGAGGACACAGGCTCACTTCACCTCTGCCATGTGATGTGGCAAGACTTGAAAGGAGAGCCAGTCCGCAGGTGGTCCAAGGAGGCAAAGGTGTTCGCGTCAAGACCATAACGATGTTTCAGTTTACTTCATTAAATATGTAACTGCAAAGCATGTTTCTTTAGTTTCCTATTATTATGTTTAACCCAAAAATAAAGTTTTACATTCAAATGCTACAATACTGGTTTGTATATGATAGTAACAATTGAAGCCGAATTTTGGCAGTCTCACAAAATCCATTTCTAATAGAGTTGAAAGACTATGGCGATCGCATTAGTGCGATGTTGAGATCATCGTATGTTTCTGCAATAAGTCATCATAGCGATGGTACATACTTTATTTGACTAGAATGTGGAACTGCAAAATTTTTCTTAATTCCTCAGAAATAATTGAAATATTAAAAATCACTCAAAACAAAACAATACTATCTTTCGCAGACAAACTATAGAAGCCTTTGTGAAGATGAATGACTATAAATTAACATCAACCTAAACAGATTTCTAGTCTCCCCACAAACATTTCAGAAAACGGAGCTAACAAAACTGCGGGTGGAAATATGCGAAGATAGCAAGTATAATATTTAGAACAGACCACGGCACTATTTCAAGTCGTGTACATCACTATCTACAATCTGAACAGGAACCTGTTTCCACAATCATCTTGTAAAGTTATTTTCCATTATCTACCTGTTCTGTAAGGTCATCTGCTAGGGTATCTACATTAGTGTTCCTAATTGTGAAACATTTACTCTAAGTAATTCTTGTGTAAGTATACTTGTTTTAGAATGTCATAATGTGTTATATTAAAGTTAGACAAACTCCAAGTGACTTACATTGCATATTACACAAGTTTTCTGTGAAAAGAAAATTATAGAATGTGAAAAAGTATATCATCAAATAATAAAATGCAAATATATGCTTAATATCTGTTGCCCTTCCCTTAATCCCTCTAAACTATACTTGAGGAAACTAAACTTTGGAAAATTGAACTAGAGAATGCATCTCGACTAGTACGTCGCAACTATCACGGCGTTTATGAACCTAGACCTAATTTGCACGATATTTTCGTTATTTTTATACTGAGAGATGCATACATGCATTTCAGAATTCTGATATTTTCTTTTAGTGTATTCACATGCTTTGTGCATATCCACGAAGCGACAGATCCTGAATTTGAAGTATTTTACCGTGGACATGACACAAATATGATCCACCATATTTTGGCCGCGTCCCTGCCTTACAACAGGGAATCGATCAAGAAGAAACGCTTTGTAATGATCATATCTGAGGTGACAGGAGACCGTAATCCATTATGCACGCACACATCAACCTACATAAGGTGGCTGGACTGTAATACATCATTCGCACACACAACCTACTGTCATCTCTGCTGTCTCTTGCAACTGCCATAAAAAGATTGATATTGATAAACACAACAAAGAATTGCAAGCAGACTCAATGTCAACACAACACACTTTCACCGGGCGACATCTTTCAGTGTTGCTCTCATTTATTGTCTAATTTCACTGTCGGCTTCGCTACCCATCCGTGACACCGCATCGCCTCAAGCTGTCATTGTCAATGGCACTTCCGTTGGCACTGGCTTCAAGCAGGATACTTTCCTCTTCTGCAAGTGTCACGTGGAGGACACAGGCTCACTTCACCTCTACCATGTGATGTGGCAAGACTTGAAAGGAGAGCCAATCCCCAGGTGGTCCAAGGAGGCAAAGGTGTTCGCGTTGGGAAGTTACCACGGAGCTAACAAAACTGCGGGTGCTAATATGCGAAGATAACAAGAATAATGTTTAGACCACGGTACTATTTCAAGTCGTTTACATCACAACAGAATGCTGATATGTTTTGTGTGTGTGTGTGTGTGTGTGTGTGTGTGTGTGTGTGTGTGTGTGTATTCACATGCTTTGTGCATATCCACTGCACGAAGTGACAGATCCTGAATATGAAATATTTTACCTTGGACATGACACAAATATGATCCACCACATTTTTGCCGTGTCCCTGCCTTGCAACAAGGAGTCGATCAAGAAGGAACGCTTTGTAATGATCTAATCTTAGGTGACGCACGCAACCTATATAAGGTGGCTGGACACCGTAATACATTTAGTCGCACACACATCACCCTACTGTCATCTCTGCTGTCTCTTGCAACTACCATAAAAAGATTGATATCGTGAAATACTACAAAGTATTGCAAGCAGACAATGACAACACAACACACTTTCACCGTGAAGGCGACATCCTTCAGTGTTGCTCTGATCTTTTGTCTAGCTTCACTGTCGGCTTCGCTACCCATCCGTGACACCGCATCGCCTCAAGCTGTCATTGTCAATGGTACTTCCGTTGGCATTGGCTTCAAGCAGGACACTTTCCTCTTCTGCAAGTGTCACGTGGAGGACACAGGCTCACTTCACCTCTACCATGTGATGTGGCAAGACTTGAAAGGAGAGCCAGTCCGCAGGTGGTCCAAGGAGGCAAAGGTGTTCGCGTTGGGAAGTTACCACGTGCCTCACTCCTACCTGGTGTTCCACGACTTTTCCGGCGAGGTCGCGGGAGATTACAGCTGTGCATTGTACCTGCAAGGCAGCAAAATCCATTCCTCCACCGTCTCTGTAACTCTTTCACATGAAGATACTTCGATTTACAGACGTCGGATGATTTTAGAAAACGGAGCCAACAAAACTGCGGGTGCTAATATGCGAAGATAACAAGTATAATGTTTAGAACCGACCACGGCACTATTTCAAGTCGTTTACATCACCATCTACAATCTGTGTAGGAATCTGTTTCCACAATCATCTTGTAAAGTTATTTTCCATTATCTACCTGTTCTGAGTAATGTCATCTGCTAGGGTATCTACATTAGTGTTGCTAATTGTGAAACATTTACTCTCAAGTATTTCTTATGTGTGAGCATACTTGTTTTAGAATGTCACAATGTGTTATATTAAAGTAAGACGTTTTCTGTGAAAAGAAAATATAGAATGTGAAATATATTATCAAAGAATAAAATGCGAATATATGCTTAATATCTGTTGCTTTTCCCTTTATCATTCCTTCTAAACTCGAGAAAACTAAAGAAAATGTGACTTGAGAAAACTAAACTTTAAAAAATATAACTTGAGAAAACTGGACTTGGGCAAACAAAACTTCGGAAAACCAAACTTGAAAAACTGAACTAGAGAAAACTAATCCATCCAGTGCATGCAATCAAAACTATACAAACTTTGGCAAACATAAGCTACAGAAGCCTTTGTGAAAGAGAATGACTATAAAATAACACCCACCTGGACAGATTTCTAGTCTCCCCACACACATTCTGTATCTCGACTAGTACGTCGCAACTATCACGGCGTTTATGGACCTAGACCCAATTTGCACGATATTTTCGTTATTTTTATACTGAGAGATGCAGACATGCATTTCAGAATTCTGATATGTTCTAGTGTATTCACATGCTTTGTGCATATCCACTGCACGAAGCGACAGATCCTGAATATGAAATATTTTACCTTGGACATGACACAAATATGATCCACCACATTTTTGCCGTGTCCCTGCCTTGCAACAAGGAGTCGATCAAGAAGAAACGCTTTGTAATGATCTAATCTGAGGTGACGCACACAACCTATATAAGGTGGCTGGACACCGTAATACATTTAGTCGCACACACATCACCCTACTGTCATCTCTGCTGTCTCTTGCAACTACCATAAAAAGATTGATATCGTGAAATACTACAAAGTATTGCAAGCAGACAATGACAACACAACACACTTTCACCGTGAAGGCGACATCCTTCAGTGTTGCTCTGATCTTTTGTCTAGCTTCACTGTCGGCTTCGCTACCCATCCGTGACACCGCATCGCCTCAAGCTGTCATTGTCAATGGTACTTCCGTTGGCATTGGCTTCAAGCAGGACACTTTCCTCTTCTGCAAGTGTCACGTGGAGGACACAGGCTCACTTCACCTCTACCATGTGATGTGGCAAGACTTGAAAGGAGAGCCAGTCCGCAGGTGGTCCAAGGAGGCAAAGGTGTTCGCGTTGGGAAGTTACCACGTGCCTCACTCCTACCTGGTGTTCCACGACTTTTCCGGCGAGGTCGCGGGAGATTACAGCTGTGCATTGTACCTGCAAGGCAGCAAAATCCATTCCTCCACCGTCTCTGTAACTCTTTCACATGAAGATACTTCGATTTACAGACGTCGGATGATTTTAGAAAACGGAGCCAACAAAACTGCGGGTGCTAATATGCGAAGATAACAAGTATAATGTTTAGAACCAACCACGGCACTATTTCATGTCGTGTACATCAATATTTACAATCTGTGTTTCCACATTCATCATGGAAAGCTATTTTCATTGTCTACCTTGCTAAGGCACTTATATTATTGTAAGTTTAAGAATAATTGTTTTTGTTTCAGAATGTTACATAATCTGTTGTATTTAAGTTAGACAAACTCCAAGTGGCTTACTTTGCATTTTACACAAGTTCTGAGTGAAAAAAAAAATTATAGAATGAGAAGTATTTTATCAATGAATAAAATGCGAATATTTGCTTAACGTCTGTTGCCTTCCCTTCCATCATTGCCTCTACAACCCTGATTATTGTCATCGTTGAAACTGCCTGGCTTTCTGGGCCGAATCGCGTCACTTTGGTGCGAAATCTGCGGCTGAGGGAGCCAGCGATAACCACCTGGAGCGTTCTTTCTCTTCGGGTATCTCCGAGCTTGCCAGTGTACAAGTAAACACTTTTGTCTGTAATTTGCTTTTTAATACCTCTAGATCCGACAAAAGTTATATTAAAGATTTTATATAAAACAATATTTGTCTTTATCAAAAACAAATAAACAAAAACTGGTTTATTTGAAAGAGGATCTACATCTGCATCGACGGCCCGCCTGACTGCCGTTGATTTGAAATGAGTAAATGGGCTTCCGTTCTTTCACTAAATTAGCAGCCATGAAACACGAAACTACGGTCAGATCAGGGAATAAGTCCATGTGTTCCATGTCGCTCAAACGAAAAGCACTGCGTGGTGTTCCTCAAGCGAGAGGCATGCACGGTCTGGTAGGGCGGTGTTTTTCGCAGTTGAAAAAAAGTACGCCTAGCTGGGCATTCGGACACAAGAAGCGAAATTTTGAAGATTAACTTTGGACATCAATATTACTATCTCCATACATACCACCTATTCCAAATCAGCCATCTCGGTATTAGGACATTCAAAGAAAACGATTGCATTTCATTTTATTCGAAGAAAACATGTGTTTTAGGGGAAACATCTTCATTTCTAAAGAGTCTGTGATAATCAGCCAGATAAAATTAAAGTAAAACTTACCAACACACCTAAAGTAACTCACCTTCAGGATAAAATATAATAAATGTTTCATCTTATTTCTAACTACAGCAATTATTAAACTGACCTGTCAATACATTTCCTTAAATATGTATCAATAAAAAAAGGAAAACAAATCTATTACCTTTACATTATTATGTCCAATACTAATACTAATGATTTATCATAATTCTTATTTTCATCGTAATTTCTAATGTTATTGTTCAGAATCAGAATCAAATCTTTTATTTGGCCAAATATAATACATCAACAAAAATACGACAGACAATAGTGGTGTGGCTGAGCCCTCCAGGAGTGGACTCCCGTAGGAAGGACCCTTGAAGTATTAATCATTGAAAATGATACATGTATAGTATACATATACATATGTTTTAACATGTAAAAATATGTTTGGTCGAAACAGAAATCAAGACATAATATAAGTAAACTAATAATGCAATTACTGAATGACATTGTACATAATGATTTGGGGGGAAATGCATACGTATACACACACATATATATATACATATATTACAGTATAGGAGGAAATACAAGGGTACAAGAACATCTAGTAGAAAAATATAATACAAATGAAGTTGTTACACATTATAAAATATATTGAGATAGTAAGTAACATTTCAGTGAGCGTTTAAAGGAAGCCAAAGTAGCAGAATTACGTACATTTTCAGGGAGAGCATTCCAGAGAGCATGGCCATAATACAATATACATGCTTTGGACTGTTCAGATTGAAAACTGCATACTGTGTGCGGTTTGAGAGATATGAGGCGAACCAAGCATGCACTCCCTTTTATACCGTAATGGTATAATTTTTTGTCTAAAATGAGATGGTTGACCGTATCGAATGCTTTAGAAATGTCTAGGAATGTAGCAAAAGTAACTTTGCGATCATCAAATGATTTTCGTTTTATTTGTAAAGACTGAAACCGCTGATTCAGATGATTTGTTCAAGAAACCATGCTGTTGGTGTTGCTGCGGTATTCATATTGATATTATGGCTGCTATTAGATTATCATCTTTACTCATGTCATATGTGTCCACGATATAATACATTCTGAGAACTACGTTAGGCATTTTATGATTAGGAATTTTCTAGTTTTGACGATGACTATAATCGTGACCGTAGTGGCAATGATAAAGGGAAGGGAAACATATTAAACACATATTGGCATGTTATTGCTTGATAGAATACTTTTTAAATTCTATATCTTTCTCATTCAGAACTTCTGTAATATGCAGTGTAATGAAAGTAACTTGGGATTTGTCCAACTTTAATACAACACATTATGTGACATTCTGTAACAAAAACCTCCACAAAAACATATTTTTGAACTTTAAAGTTCAGTATGCTCACACATAAGAAATACTTAGAGTAAATGTTTCACAATTAGCAAGAATAATATGAATATCTTAGCGGATGACAGTACTGATAAAACTCTTTTCGGTTCAGTCAAGGTAATGTTTATTTTTCTTTGTATCAGAAATAATTAAAGTCAATTTGATCAGACCATTCGAACTCTTGCTTTTACTACTCCCTCAGCTTCCAATTTCTGCCACACAAAGCATTATTCTCAAAGGCACGTAATCAGTATTTAAGTAACTCCAAGTTCGTCCAAGTTTAACTTAAAATGACCTAATAAGCAGTCCTTGTTATATATACATATATATGCATACATACATATACATTTACATTATATATGTATATATAAACATATATATATATATATATATATATATATATATATATAGGATATGCACTCACAAATAACTAAACCATACAACTTTGGATTTATACCCATACATTCGTACAGACATATGGACAGACGTACCACCCCTATACGATTCTAGATATATACACATTCATTCGTAAATCAAAACGAAAAGGCGCGAGTGAAGCACAGACACAAATACATACACACACACACACACACACACACACACACACACACGCACACACACACACATGTATATATATATATATATATATATATATATATATATATATATACATACATACATATATATATATATGTATGTATGTATGTATATATATGTACACACACACACACACACACACACACACACACACATATATATATATATATATATATATATATATATATATATATATATATATATATATATATATATATATATATATATATATATATATATATATATATATATATATATAATGCATGTGTGTGTGCACAAAACTGAAAACGACCAAGAAGTGAAAATAAAATCCCTTCACTTATCATCTCTATGCTATTACTGATCAGTTGTATCAGATAAACAGTGTCATGAATCAGTCTTTGATTTCATATAAACTATAATATGGCAGTTGCAGGCAACCTTTTATTATTATTGAGTAAACAACTGTGAAAATTTATACCATCAGTGACCCTATTGCTTTGGCGGAGGTATGCGCTCTGTCAGTGCCTCTAATTGCGGCTGCTTTCTATGATAAATCTTTCAAGTCAATCCAGAAGCTGTCAAAGATAATTCATTTGCATGCTGAATGCATGTGAACATCACTCTGAAATTCTAAAATTACTGAAATAAGATAGTAAGCACTCCAGCCCAAGACAAAATCATTTCGATAGCCAAAAACAGCAGCTCTAAAAAAAACGTGCTAGATGTATAAAAATAGTTTCAATAAAATGTACATACTTTGGTTAAATAAAAATAACTGAGTAAATTTGATATGTTCAGAATCTTTATTCGTAATACAAACAATGCAACTATTGCATAAAAATCCACCGAAAGGCAACGCAGGTTAAAATCCACGTTGCTCAAATGAGAAGTACTATGCGCCGCGTTACTCAAGCGAGAGGCATGCACGGTCTGGTACGGCGGTGCTTTTCGCAGCTGAAACACTAAGCCTGGGCACTCGGACACAAGTCAGGTTCTAGACGAAGACAAGGCCAGTTGAACCGCGCCTCCGTGGTGCAAACCTCCAGGCTGGCCATCACGGTGGGTAAATGGTGAGCTCTGTCGCGTCAGCACTAGCTGACCCACATTATCGTCAACATAAGGAATATGCGAAGCTGAGCCTCGCCTGGGCTACGAGGGGAGCCCGGCCTGTGCCGACTAATGCCGACTCGATCAACGTGTGTCAGCTAGTGCTGACGCGACAGAGCTTAGTCCTTAGCTACCGTGGTGCCCAGCCCCAGCAGTAACCTCCGGGCGTCAATTGCAACTTCTCGCGCCGACCCCTCGTCACCACACAGGCTTCTTTTATAGTCCGGGCGAGGCTCAGCTTCGCCTATCGGACTTATCCTTATCCTTATCGCCTGTCAACTTTCCGCAGAAAGTGATTACTCTGGCCTCCATCCAGCCAGGTTGGAAAACACGCAACTGCTTGCACTGACGCCGATCTTCAATAGGTTTGAGTCGCAGCTATGATCATTTTGGCTCGCACCCATATTTCTTTCTCGCAGACATTTGAAACCAACATAACTAACACAACAAAACAAAACAAAGTCCATCCCCATTTAAAAACAAACGAATAAATTAACTTTATTATTGTCTTCAAAAAAGCAGCTGTCAGTAACAGCTAGAGGCGATGTGGTCACAGACGGGGAGGGTGAATATTAATAAAGTTAGGTAAAAATGAACTATATAAGCATGGCGCACGGACAAATAATCTGCATGTGATTCAGACACATGTCGATAACGAACGCAAACGATCACCCATTTATTGGCATGATATTCTCCCGCCCCCATCCTCTGTTTCTTGTTGCATTTAGTAATATAAACATTCAGCTGTTACTAAACACGAAAACGAACACAATAACAAATGTATCATACTCTATAAGTTACAGGGTGTAATACAATAGCGCGCATCGATTTGAACACGTGTTATGTGATAGAAAAAAGTTCGAAACATTACGACTTAATTTCATTTCTTAGTGTGGCTGTTCTTTTCCATGATCGTGGGAACTTCAAGGCCGAATATATATACCTTTGAGCCGCGGCAAGGTGGCCAGCCCTTTCTCCCCGTGACGGATGCATATACCTGCCAGGTACTACCAGCACTCATCGGCCAGGTGCAGTTGTTTATCCATGACTCCGCCCCCATAAGTAGGGGCGGAGTTATAGGAAACTGTAGTACTACAGTTCCTTGGCAGCGGAAAAAAGGCCTATGATCCCCCATATTTTGGCCGCGTCCCTGCCATGCAATAAAGAGTCGATGAAGAGGAAACGCTGGCGCGACAGAGCTCACCATTTACCCACCGTGATGGCCAGCCTGGAGGTTACCGCAGTGGTTTGCTCCACGGAGGCGCGGTTCAACTGGCCTTGTCTTCGTCTAGAACCTGACTTGTGTCCGAGTGCCCAGGCTTAGTGTTTCAGCTGCGAAAAGCACCGCCGTACCAGACCGTGCATGCCTCTCGCTTGAGTAACGATGCGCATAGTACTTCTCATTTGAGCAACGTGGATTTTAACCTGCGTTGCTTTTTGGTGGATTTTTGTGCAGTAGTTGCATTGTTTGCATTTGCATTAAGAATAAAGATTCTGAATATCAAAATCTCTCAGTTATTTTTATTTAACCAAAGTATGTACATTCTATTGAACCTATCTGCATCATGTAAGGCAAGGTGTGACAAACCTGCCCAAGGTAAAATATCTCATGTTCAGGATCTGTCGCTTCGTGCAGTGGATATACGATTCTAGATAAATACACATTCATTCGCAAATCCAAACGAAAAGACTCGAGCGAAGCTAGACCGCAAATGTAACTCACTGAACTGTACATCCAAACATATGTACACCAGAGACACTGGCACACACACCCACACTCACTCAGACACAGGCACTCGCACACACACACACCCACACTCACTCAGACACTGGCACTCACACACACACACACACACACACTCACTCAGACACTGGCACTCACACACACACACACACTTACTCAGACATAGGCACTCGCACACACACACACACACACACACACACACACACACACACACACACACACACATATATATATATATATATATATATATATATATATATATATATATACAAAACTGAAAAGGAACGAGAAGTGAAAATAAAATGCATTTACTCATTATCACTGTTATCACTGATGTTATCTTTGATTTGATGTAAGGAACTATGATATGGCAGTTGCATGAAAAGTTTTACTAGTATTGAGTAAACAATAAGAATGGGGAAAATAACTTTACAGTTATAAATCGAATTCAAATATATATGTGCATTTTGATCAAACCAAAAACTGATCAATTCTGTCACGGAAGTTGCCCATGTGTCCCGAGTTTTGCAAAGAGGAAAGTGACACGTGCCAAGCCTATGTCATTGTCAGTGACAGCTAGAGGCGATGTGAAGTCACGGACGGGGAGGGGGAATACAAATAAAGTTAGGTAAAAATGTTTTCTTATATTAATAATAACGAATGCTTTTGTAATAGTAAATATCGGATATACTCTGTACCAGGTAAGCACGGCGCACAGACAAATGCACTTACACAATTCTGCATGCGATTCAGACACATGTCGATAACGAACGCAAACGATCACCCATTTATTTGCATGATATTCTCCCGCCCCCATCCTCTGTTTCTTGTTGCATTTAGTAATATAAACATTCAGCTGTTACTAAACACGAAAACGAACACAATAACAAATGTATCATACTCTATAAGTTACAGGGTGTAATACAATAGCGTGCATCGATTTGAACACGTTTTATGTGACAAAAAAAAAGTTCGAAATATTACGACTTTATTTCATTTCTTAGTGTGGCTGTTCCTTTCTATGATACCACAAACTTTCAGGTCACCCCAGAAGTTGTCAAATATAATTCGTTTAATGCTAAATGTATAACGATATGAAAGTCTAAAATTACTGAAATAAGAAAGATAATGAAGACCCCAGCCCAGGACATTATCATTTAGGTAGCCCTCCCCTCCACCCCCCAAAAAAAAAGCAACTTGTAAAGACGTGCTTGGTATGTAAACATAGAGGTTTAATAAATTGTACATGTTTTGGTTCAATGAAAAATATCTTGAAGTGATTTTGCTGATATTCGGAATTTTATTTGTAGTACAATGTAAAAACAGCATAAAGATCCATCAAAAAGCAAAACAGTTGTTTTTAAAATGACAAACAAATAGCTCAATTTAAGTCGTAGCCATAAAGCTCTTGGTACACTTACGAACATTACATGCATCGCTATAACTGCACTGTTGCTTATAAAGCTAAAGTTCGTACATTCAACTAACCACGATTTCATCGCTGAAATATTGCTACGGAATGTTAAACATCCAATACTCGTACAACATTGCACCGCACGATGTTCATGGCATTGCTCTGTGAAATTTGTCAAATTATTCTGATATCGTCTCCGCATTCCGTGTTTGGACGATAAGGAACCCAACTTAATTAGTCATTGTAAGAAGGAAGAGGGCTCATTCATAAGTAAACCTGCGTATAATTCAGTTTCAGAAGCGTGAAAACCCAAAGCCATCCAGTCCAACACACACCATGTGTACTTGTATTCAAAACAATGCAATCGCATGCACAACCTATATTAGCTTAAGAAAGAGAATAATTGCAAAATAACATCAACCTGAGTAGATTTCTAAGGTCTCCCCACACACGTTCCTTATCTCGACTTTGTGCGTCATAACTTACACAACAACGTTATCAACCGAGGCCCGAAAGCATTTGTTTTCAAAATTGTGAGATGCATAAAACATTGCAGCATTTTCTTTTATTGTTTCCCCATGCTTTCTGAGCGTTCATTGCACGTAAAGACAGATCCTGAACCTGAGATATATCTTCGACGAGTTCATGACAACTTCTTGAGGGTTCCTACTGCACTAAACATGATGCAGACATTATCGTCCATATCTATCCTTCCTGCCATGCAGTAAGGAGTCGACGAAGATACGCTTTACAATGATCATATATAAGGGAACAGGAGACCGTAATATACCATTATTTACATACACACACCAACCTACTGTCAAGTCTTCTGCTGTCGCTTGCAACTATCACAAAAAATAACATAGCTAAATATCACAAAGCATTGCAAGCAAAATCAAAATACCAACACAACAGACATTCACCATGAAGGCGACATCCTTCAGTGTTGCTCTGATCCTTTGTCTAGCTTCACTGTCGGCTTCGCTGCTCGTCCGTGGCAACACATCGCCTCAAGTTGTCATTGTCAATGGTACTGCCGGTGGCATTGGCTTCAAACAGGACACTTTCCTCTTCTGCGAGTGCCACGTGGAGGACACAGGCTCACTTCACCTCTACCATGTGATGTGGCAAGACTTGAAAGGAGAGCCAGTCCGCAGGTGGTCCAAGGAGGCAAAGGTGTTCGCGTCAAGACCATAACGATGTTTCAGTTTACTTCATTAAATATGTAACTGCAAAGCATGTTTCTTTAGTTTCCTATTATTATGTTTAACCCAAAAATAAAGTTTTACATTCAAACGCTACAATACTGGTTTGTATATGATAGTAACAATTGAAGCCGAATTTTAGCAGTCTCACAAAATCCATTTCTAATAGAGTTGAAAGACTATGGCGATCGCATTAGTGCGATATTGAGATCATCGTATGTTTCTGCAATAAGTCATCATAGCGATGGTACATACTTTATTTGACTAGAATGTGGAACTGCAAAATTTTTCTTAATTCCTCAGAAATAATTGAAATATTAAAAATCACTCAAAACAAAACAATACTATCTTTCGCAGATAAACTATAGAAGCCTTTGAGAAGATGAATGACTATAAATTAACATCAACCTGAACAGATTTCTAGTCTCCCCACAAACATTTTAGAAAACGGAGATAACAAAACTGCGGGGGCTAATATGCGAAGATAGCAAGTATAATGTTTAGAACAGACCACGGCACTGTTTCAAGTCGTGTACATCACTATCTACAATCTGAACAGGAACCTGTTTCCACAATCATCTTGTAAAGTTATTTTCCATTATCTACCTGTTCTGTAAGGTCATCTGCTAGGGTATCTACATTAGTGTTCCTAATTGTGAAACATTTACTCTAAGTAATTCTTGTGTAAGTATACTTGTTTTAGAATGTCATAATGTGTTATATTAAAGTTAGACAAACTCCAAGTGACTTACATTGCATATTACACGTTTTCTGTGAAAAGAAAATTATAGAATGTGAAAAAGTATATCAAATAATAAAATGCAAATATATGCTTAATATCTGTTGCCCTTCCCTTTATCCCTCTAAACGATACTTGACGAAACTAAACCTTGGAAAATTGAACTAGAGAATGTATCTCGACTAGTACGTCGCAACTATCACGGCGTTTATGAACCTAGACCTAATTTGCACGATATTTTCGTTATTTTTATACTGAGAGATGCATACGTGCATTTCAGAATTCTGATATGTTTTTCTAGTGTATTCACATGCTTTGTGCATATCCACGAAGCGACAGATCCTGAATTTGAAATATTTTACCGTGGACATGACACAAATATGATCCACCATATTTTGGCCGCGTCCCTGCCTTACAACAGGGAATCGATCAAGAAGAAACGCTTTATAATGATCATATCTGAGGTGACAGGAGACCGTAATCCATTATGCACGCACACATCAACCTACATAAGGTGGCTGGACTGTAATGCATCATTCGCACACACAACCTACTGTCATCTCTGCTGTCTCTTGCAACTGCCATAAAAAGATTGATATTGATAAATACAATAAAGTATTGCAAGCAGACTCAATGTCAACACAACACACTTTCACCGGGCGACATCTTTCAGTGTTGCTCTCATTTATTGTCTAATTTCACTGTCGGCTTCGCTACCCATCCGTGACACCGCATCGCCTCAAGCTGTCATTGTCAATGGCACTTCCGTTGGCACTGGCTTCAAGCAGGATACTTTCTTCTTCTGCAAGTGCCACGTGGAGGACAGAGGCTCACTTCACCTCTCCCATGTGATGTGGCAAGACTTGCAAGGAGAGCCAGTTCGCAGGTAGTCCAAGGAGGCAAAGGTGTTCGCGTTGGGAAGTTACCACGGAGCTAACAAAACTGCGGGTGCTAATATGCGAAGATAACAAGAATAATGTTTAGACCACGGTACTATTTCAAGTCGTTTACATCACCACAGAATGCTTTTGTGTGTGTGTGTGTGTGTGTGTGTGTGTATTCACATGCTTTGTGCATATCCACTGCACGAAGCGACAGATCCTGAATATGAAATATTTTACCTTGGACATGACAAATATGATCCACCACATTTTTGCCGTGTCCCTGCCTTGCAACAAGGAGTCGATCAAGAAGGAACGCTTTGTAATGATCTAATCTGAGGTGACGCACGCAACCTATATAAGGTGGCTGGACACCGTAATACATTTAGTCGCACACACATCACCCTACTGTCATCTCTGCTGTCTCTTGCAACTACCATAAAAAGATTGATATCGTGAAATACTACAAAGTATTGCAAGCAGACAATGACAACACAACACACTTTCACCGTGAAGGCGACATCCTTCAGTGTTGCTCTGATCTTTTGTCTAGCTTCACTGTCGGCTTCGCTACCCATCCGTGACACCGCATCGCCTCAAGCTGTCATTGTCAATGGTACTTCCGTTGGCATTGGCTTCAAGCAGGACACTTTCCTCTTCTGCAAGTGTCACGTGGAGGACACAGGCTCACTTCACCTCTACCATGTGATGTGGCAAGACTTGAAAGGAGAGCCAGTCCGCAGGTGGTCCAAGGAGGCAAAGGTGTTCGCGTTGGGAAGTTACCACGTGCCTCACTCCTACCTGGTGTTCCACGACTTTTCCGGCGAGGTCGCGGGAGATTACAGCTGTGCATTGTACCTGCAAGGCAGCAAAATCCATTCCTCCACCGTCTCTGTAACTCTTTCACATGAAGATACTTCGATTTACAGACGTCGGATGATTTTAGAAAACGGAGCCAACAAAAC
Organism: Penaeus vannamei; assembly: GCF_042767895.1. Lineage (NCBI taxonomy): Eukaryota > Metazoa > Arthropoda > Malacostraca > Decapoda > Penaeidae > Penaeus > Penaeus vannamei. Next base: position 28,507,400 of record NC_091582.1, on the reverse strand, counting down.
TGCGGGTGCTAATATGCGAAGATAACAAGTATAATGTTTAGAACCGACCACGGCACTATTTCAAGTCGTTTACATCACCATCTACAATCTGTGTAGGAATCTGTTTCCACAATCATCTTGTAAAGTTATTTTCCATTATCTACCTGTTCTGATTAATGTCATCTGCTAGGGTATCTACATTAGTGTTGCTAATTGTGAAACATTTACTCTTAAGTATTTCTTATGTGTGAGCATACTTGTTTTAGAATGTCACAATGTGTTATATTAAAGTAAGACGTTTTCTGTGAAAAGAAAATATAGAATGTGAAATATATTATCAAAGAATAAAATGCGAATATATGCTTAATATCTGTTGCTTTTCCCTTTATCATTGCTTCTAAACTCGAGAAAACTAAAGAAAATGTGACTTGAGAAAACTAAACTTTAAAAAATATAACTTGAGAAAACTGGACTTGGGCCAACAAAACTTCGGAAAACCAAACTTGAAAAACTGAACTCGAGAAAACTATTCCATCCAGTGCATACAATCAAAACTATACAAACTTTGGCAAACATAAGCTACAGAAGCCTTTGTGAAAGAGAATGACTATAAAATAACACCCACCTGGACAGATTTCTAGTCTCCCCACACACATTCTGTATCTCGACTAGTACGTCGCAACTATCACGGCGTTTATGGACCTAGACCCAATTTGCACGATATTTTCGTTATTTTTATACTGAGAGATGCAGACATGCATTTCAGAATTCTGATATGTTCTAGTGTGTTCACATGCTTTGTGCATATCCACTGCACGAAGCGACAGATCCTGAATATGAAATATTTTACCTTGGACATGACACAAATATGATCCACTACATTTTTGCCATGTCCCTGCCTTGCAACAAGGAGTCGATCAAGAAGAAACGCTTTGTAATGATCTAATCTGAGGTGACGCACACAGCCTATATAAGGTGGCTGGACACCGTAATACATTTAGTCGCACACACATCACCCTACTGTCATCTCTGCTGTCTCTTGCAACTACCATAAAAAGATTGATATCGTTAAATACTACAAAGTATTGCAAGCAGACAATGACAACACAACACACTTTCACCGTGAAGGCGACATCCTTCAGTGTTGCTCTGATCTTTTGTCTAGCTTCACTGTCGGCTTCGCTACCCATCCGTGACACCGCATCGCCTCAAGCTGTCATTGTCAATGGTACTTCCGTTGGCATTGGCTTCAAGCAGGACACTTTCCTCTTCTGCAAGTGTCACGTGGAGGACACAGGCTCACTTCACCTCTACCATGTGATGTGGCAAGACTTGAAAGGAGAGCCAGTCCGCAGGTGGTCCAAGGAGGCAAAGGTGTTCGCGTTGGGAAGTTACCACGTGCCTCACTCCTACCTGGTGTTCCACGACTTTTCCGGCGAGGTCGCGGGAGATTACAGCTGTGCATTGTACCTGCAAGGCAGCAAAATCCATTCCTCCACCGTCTCTGTAACTCTTTCACATGAAGATACTTCGATTTACAGACGTCGGATGATTTTAGAAAACGGAGCCAACAAAACTGCGGGTGCTAATATGCGAAGATAACAAGTATAATGTTTAGAACCGACCACGGCACTATTTCAAGTCGTGTACATCAATATTTACAATCTGTTTCCACATTCATCATGTAAAGCTATTTTCAGTATCTACCTTGCTAAGGTACTTATATTATTGTAAGTTTAAGAATAATTGTTTTTGTTTCAGAATGTTACATAATCTGTTGTATTTAAGTTAGACAAACTCCAAGTGGCTTACTTTGCGTTTTACACAAGTTCTGAGTGAAAAAAAAATATATATATATATAGAATGAGAAGTATTTTATCAATGAATAAAATGCGAATATTTGCTTAACGTCTGTTGCCTTCCCTTCCATCATTGCCTCTACAACCCTGATTATTGTCATCGTTGAAACTGCCTGGCTTTCTGGGCCGAATCGCGTCACTTTGGTGCGAAATCTGCGGCTGAGGGAGCCAGCGATAACCACCTGGAGCGTTCTTTCTCTTCGGGTATCTCCGAGCTTGCCAGTGTACAAGTAAACACTTTTGTCTGTAATTTGCTTTTTAATACCTCTAGATCCGACAAAAGTTATATTAAAGATTTTATATAAAACAATATTTGTCTTTCTTTAACAAAAACAAATAAACAAGAACTGGTTTATTTGAAACAGGATCTACATCTGCATCGACGGCCCGCCTGACTGCCGTTAATTTGAAATGAGTAAATGGGCTTCCGTTCTTTCACTAAATTAGCAGCCATGAAACACGAAACTACGGTCAGATCAGATCATGTGTTCCATGTCGCTCAAACGAAAAGCACTGCGTGGTGTTCCTCAAGCGAGAGGCATGCACGGTCTGGTAGGGCGGTGCTTTTCGCAGTTGAAAAAAAGTACGCCTGGCTGGGCATTCGGACACGAGGCTAAATTTTGAAGATTAACTTTGGACATCAATATTACTATCTCCATACATACCACCTATTCCAAATCAGCCATCTCGGTATTAGGATATTCAAAGAAAACGATTGCATTTCATTTTATTCGAAGAAAACGTATGTTTAGGGGGAACATCCTCATTTCTCCAGAGTCGGTGATAATCAGACAGATAAAATTAAAGTAAAACACCAACACACTTGAAGTAACTCACCTTCTGAGAAAAAAAATATATATGATAAAAGCGAGAAGCATGCATGGTCTGGTAGGGCGGTGCTTTTCGCAGTTGAAACATTACGGTTGGGCATTCGGACAAGAGTCGGTTATTAGACGAAGGCAAGGCCAGCCGATTAAGTTGAAGCATCTTAACGTATTTCCCAGGACATTAGAAATAACGATGAAAACAATAATGATTATGATAAATTATAATGATCATGATAATAATAACGACCATGATGCTAAGGGTGATAATACTCAATATCGACTGTGGTATTAACTTTAATGTCTGTAGCAGTAGTATTGATCAGGATAATAATGTCTTTTACTCATTGTTATAATTATTATGAATATGGGGAAACCTTTTATCATATCCTATTCGTAAGGAGAGTTACTTCAAGCGTGTTAGTGGATTTTTCTTGATTTTTATTTGCCTGACTATCACTGAGTCTGTAGAAATGATGTTTTCCCTAAATATTATACGTTTTCTTTGAATACAGTGAAACGACATCGTTTTCTTTGAGTATCCTAATAGTGGGATGGCTGATTTGGTGAAGTAGGTGGCATTAATTGAGAACCAAGTTCAATAGTAATATAAAAGGCCAGATTTGTTCTTCAACTTTTAGGTTTTGATGGCATATTGGAATCGTCTTCGACTCTTACTTACAGGATCCAGCATCGAGCCAAAGTAATCATTCTTTGAGAAAATCTTTCTTTTTCACTTACCCTAACCTCTCTTTCTCTTTCTCCCTCCTCATCTTTTTCCTCTTCCTTTCCCTACCCTCTCCTTCCCCCTCTCCTTCATCTTTTCTCTCTCCTCTTCCCTTCTTCCGCTACCTATCCCAACCACCTTGCATTACTTGCACCTTAGCGGTTTACGGGTGTTCTAAAAGGAGATAACGTCGCCCTCTCAAGTCATAGATTACTCAGGTCTGTAGCTGTGCAGAAATGCAGCAACAGATCACTTGATTACAAATTAAATTAATTCGGTACGCTGGTTCTGGCTGGCCGAGTCAGTTTTTTTTTTTTTTTTTTTTTTTTTTAGTTTGCATTATATATTTACAGTATGAAACTGAAACTGAATCAGCAAATGATTTTAGTTCAAAGATTAATGCATGAATGCGCCAAACACCTTGGTTTGATTGTTTAGAAGATACGTTATGTAGTTGTGAGTGGTTCGGTCTGCCTCCTCCCTCTAGAAGAGCCAGTTGGATCGTTTTTGTTATGTGTATTTACCAAAACATACGTACACAATAGTTATGGCTTTAAAATGCCCTTGGAATAACTTATTTTTCAAAAAGCTTCGTTCGCCAACCCATGAAAAAGCCTAAATGACGCCCATGATGCAAAGTAGTCTCACAGATGTCCGATAACAGTTAACAAGCGTGTTTGAAAAGCTGAGCGGAGGCAAGTTCGCCTCCTTCCGATTCAGTCGAAGTACAATTCTTTCTTTTCCTTTGTATCAGAAATGAAGAAATTATAAAGATCAAGCCGTTCTATTCCTCCATCATCTAATTTAATCAAATAACAAGTTTTCTGTCACAGAAAGCATTATTCTCAGAGGCACGTAATAATTATTTAACGTTTGTCTTACTAAGTTAAAATGCCCAATAAACAGTTTTTGTTAGGACTTATAGGCAGATACTATGTCTCATGCCTCAAATACTTTTAATTTCTTGGAAAATAAATGCCTTTTTGGAATAAAGTGAATGTTAAAAAACAAAACAAAATTGTTGCCCGTGATAGCAAAGATTGTCAATAGATCAAACCTTTATGTTTCTCATGGCAGCCCGGGAAGAATTATCTTATCAGGCAAGGACAGATTACTTTCGCGTGGAACGTGTTTCATCCTCAAATAGATTATATAAACTTTGATAAAATTGTGACAGACAACATTGATTGTAGATTTAGACAATATAATGAAACGTGGAGCTAATTACGATGAGAAAAGTAATATAATATTACTTTTCTCATCGTAATTTGCTTCTTTTCGTGACTTCATCAAAGCCAAATCCATTCTCTTTAACCGAATGTTGTCTCCTTTAAACTTGGCCTTAGCTCTTTAAGTATTGGTTCTTAACTATATATAGATATATGTATATACACATATGCATCCATATATATATATATATATATATATATATATATATATATGTGTGTGTGTGTGTGTGTGTGTGTGTGTGTGTGTGTGTGTGTGTGTGTGTGTGTATATATATATATATATATATATATATATATATATATATATATATATATATATATATATACATACACACACACATACAAACACACACACACACACATACAAACACACACACACACACATACATGCATCCATATATATATATATATATATATATATATATAAATATATGTATATACATATATATATATGTATATACATATATATATATATATATATATATATATATATATATATGTATATATATATTTATATATACACATATATATGTATATATATTTATGTATATATATATATATATTTATGTATATATATATATATATATATATATATATATATATATACATGTTCATATATATATATATATATATATATATATATATATGCATATATATACATATATATACATATATATACATATATATATATGTATATATATGTGTGTGTGTGTGTGTGTGTTTGTGTGTGTGTGTATGCATATATATATATATATATATATATATATATATATATATATATATATATATATATATATACATATATACATATATATATATATACATATGCATACACGTACAAACACACATACACACACTTGCATTGAGAGGAGCCTATTTCCAAAGAAACAGAAGGCACATTTGAGTGGTTTCGCCCTTTCTCCAGCTACCAAGAGACCCCTGTAGCCTGCGGATGGCGTGGGGGGGGGGGTCTTTTAGCGCCACGAGTAAAAGGCGGTCCCGAAAAGAGAGGTTACAGGAGACCCCTTTTCTCCCTATCTTCCCAAGCCCTTAATCTGTGTTATGCAATACTACTGCGACGTTTGTATCACGCCCCTCAGAGATCCAATTAAGCAGCAGTGCCAAGTTACTTACAAGTACCAATGACTGATCACTATGTTACCGAATAGAAAACAGAAAATCAGATGTTATATAATTCCCGAATTTACGAATATGCAAGAGATTTCAGTAAGTGTGCACCTTCACTTACCAAATACCATGATCCCGCAGGTCAGCATATGAAAGATCTTGTAAAATGCAATTTATTTCCAGCAAGAGGTAATCTTTTAACCAGATATTTTAAAGAGATATTTTGGTATGTCATTGGATAATCTCTCTAGTATGCAATGGTACTTACAGATAGATATGAGAAAGCTCGAAATAGGAAACTTAACGCTAAGCCTGCGAAATAAAACCTGCTCAGTTATCAATGCCTTTCTAAAAGTGTTTGTATGTTGTTATTTCAGAAATTTTCACTGTTGCCGTCGATGCCAATAAACTCATGCAGGTAGCGGTTCCTCATCAAGGTATCACTGATCCTTGGCTATTTTTTCTCTGTGTAGTTACTAGCAGAAGACAGGTGTGTCCAGTTGTAAGGGTCTCGCAACCTCCCTAATATGATTTGACGGAACATTTCAGGTAAAATGTTCTCGATATTCCATGTGACTGGCAAATGAAATGTGTCAATGTTTGTTTCTCAGCGAAATGCATCTCAAACAAAGGATACCACAAGCTGTAAATGTCATAATTCAAACTATATATATACATACACACACACACACACACACACACACACACACACACACACACACACACACACACACACACACACACACACACACATATATATATATATATATATATATATATATATATATAT
>NC_091582.1:28473364-28478364 GCF_042767895.1 Penaeus vannamei | reverse complement strand
TCATTTTCTTTCTTTTCATGAAAGAGAAGGAGTGGAGCAATGAATTTGGTTTATATGTACAATAGAATAAAAATCTGTCCCCAGACAAGATGCTCTGCAGAACCAGAGCAGTTTGTCCACTTTTGAGGTTCGTCAGGCAGGACAATTTGACGACCACGGCAGCACTGTGTGGCGTGTTTGTTGGAATATGACAGGCACTATTTTAGCCTCCTCTGGGGATGATGGATGTGTTCGTCTTTGGAAAGGTATAATTTTTTCCTTTTTATTTTTTTGTATCTATATTGATTTATTTATTGTTTTCTAACTCAGATTTTTTGACAACCAAAAAAAACAGTGCATTAGCAAACTTTGAATTTCTTTTGTTTTTCATTTCAATAATTTTATTTAATATATTATACTTAACATAGTTTGATTTATTGTATTTGCAGACTAGTATATATTACTACATATTTTATGTATACAATGTTGTGAATGAATGATAGTAATTTTACTCAAGGATATTCTTAAAGGCAAAAGAAACTGAGGCCTGTACGTCCTAAAATGTTTATTGATGATATGTTAAAGGTTACAAATGGAAGCAGAGGAAGAGCACAAGTCTAAGTCTGTTGGAGGCACTTCATGATAATCTTGGTTTAGGAGTATTTTTGCATTTCAGTGTCTTGCCTGAAGATAATTCTCCTTAAAAAAATGAGTGAAAGCTTCCTTAAACTAGTCCTCCTTCATAGCCAGTACCTATTAATGTTCTTTTTGGTAAAAGTGGACAAATATAAAAATTATGATATTTGTTAGGTAAAAAACACAGTATTGTTGTGGTCTAACAAAAGATTGCCACTGGGAATGAAGGAATATGTCCCAGGGAATGTCTTTCTTGAGTTGTCCTTCAAGAACACCTGTGCCTTTGACACTTGGCCCTAATTATTGTGTTTGATATTCTTTGTTAAATATACTGAATAAGTGAAAGAAATTCACATAAAAAATTGGTGGTCTAATCTGAAATGGAACTAGTGGAAGAAATATCAAATTATACGTCCATGTATTAACCCTTGCGGGCCTTAGCCTTTCCCAACTCTTAAATTCTTGGTTTTACCCATTTACCCAGTCATGATAGGTGTTATCTTATCATGTCATGGTAATGGCTAATCATGTCATGAGACCGTATCCTGTTCACCAGGAGCCAGATATTTGCTCAGGTAATTGGTAGTACACACTGATGTATCTCAGCCTTGTCTTGAATGGGTAAAGGCTATATCATTGATTTAAGATTATTAGATGATAGCATAAAATGCATAACATTAATGAGTACAATCTCTGTATCAATTCCTTACTAGCAAACTACCTGGACATATGGAAATGCATCTCAACTCTCCGTGGAGAAGGAGTTGTCAGCGTTCCGGAGGTAGCCTCTGTGGGTAACGCTTCACAGCAGATAGGAGGCACAACCACAGGCCAGAACACAGCACGCTACTTCAAGCTAACCCCTACTGCACATTCGTCTCATGTTCCTTGGCATTAGAAGAAGAATAAGTTTTTATCCTCTTTTTTTCTGAATCCACACTGCAAAATGCCTGTTTCTAATAATGTTCCTGTAAAAATATTTTTTGTGGATTGCATGCAGTGTGGAATATTGTATAGTATGAGTAATTTCTTTTCTTTTATTCATTCAATTATACCTGAACAAATGATTTTGTTTTTGTTGTTTTATTTTCCTAGTTGTATACTTTAAATGTGTCAGTGTTTTATTTATTAACCATAACAATATCTGCACTTACGTTAACTTTTGCAAATCTATTCACTGAATTACAATTCTAAATAAGTTCTTACATCATGACATTCACTAACTACAGCCAATGCCAAAATCTTGGCTCTAGCATTGCATTAGTAACATTTGCAGGTAACCCTGGTAGACTCTAAGATTTTTTTGTTATGACCTAGTAGATACTGTACAAACTCTGCTTCCCATAACTACGGGCATGAGATTGGGAGGCAGATGGAGACTGAGGCTTCAGTGATGGGGACCTCCCTAACCTTGGGCTTCAGTCTTTGGCTCAGCCAATTTTGCTTGGTCTTTTCCTCTTCCTCTGTCTGAGCTATGTTGAAAGGATAAAAGGCTGGCTCTGGGTCATTCCTGAATGGCCTCAGGGAGCCATTGGCATGGTATTCCTTTGTTTAGTTATCTAGCACTTATCCCTCAGTGCCCCTATAGTAATAGCATTGAGGCTTTCCCCTTTATTAACTAGCCCCAATGACATTAACTTTTCTGATTCCCCGATCTCTGGCTCTCCTCTGATCATGACTGAATACTTCTACTACTTACCCTTCCTCGACATCTGTCAGCTCAGTCCATTCCAAAGCATTCCTCTCTCCCAACATCCCCCAATCCCTTATCATCCTCCACAGCCTTCTTTATTTTCAACCCCTTCCTCCTTTATTACTACTCTGCATCCTTATACACCACTCCCTCTTCCCGTTGTTGTCCTTCAACTGCTTCCACCTCTACAAATCTTTTTAGTAGTTAAGTGTAGTCAATTTTTTATCATTCCTTCTACTACACCTTACTCTGACAATACCTTCCTATTCCAACAATGTCAACAAAAAAAACTAATAGGCAGAGATTGCTTCTGCAGCCATTCTGATTGCCATAGTTACATCTGAGTACCTCACAGGCAAACCTGTTCCTGCCCAACCTCACTCCTCAATATTTATACTAGAATTGTTTTCATCTCCCTGGCTGATTGCCTTGCCTACAGTAATGATTGGTCAGACTGAAAACGACCTGCTTACCTACTTCAACCCATCAATCCCATGCCTGTTGTTGCTGTGGAGGGGTTAGTAGACGGAGACGGAGGCCCAATATAGGCCTCAGTTGAGGGCTGAGGTCCAAGGAGACTAATTTTTCATGGTCTTTTCTTCTCCTCCTTTCCTTTTCTTTCTCTTCCTCATCCCATTCTTCTGTCCACATCATAAAGTGTGAGAGCCTTGTTGAAAGGATGAAAGACTGGCTTTGTCAATCCTAAACGGCCTACATACTGTTTGCTATTCCCTCTTTACCATTCTCACTACCATACTAATCTACAGCCTTTAACTAACATATTTTGCCCTAATTGTTAATTCATGTTTTACCTTTTTGCCACAATACTTTATCATAGTGCTGTATGACCTTTCCGTACCTGGAGTGTTACCCCCAAACCTCGCCCTATTGCTATATTTTGTATACACCCCTAATGACCTTAGATGTTGACGCAGCAGAAAATTTTCAATAAATAAATTACCTACCTCGTACACTATGGTGCAGTATTAATACAGTGCTTCTCTATTCTCCTCAGAGGCCACCAAAAGTCCAACACCAATATCTCCAAAAATTACATTCCGTAGACATGCCTTCTACCATGAAGTTTACACTGGTGGAGAGTCCTACCCTATCTGACCATATCAACCTCACTCTAGACAGTGTCAGAAATGTTGGCCTTTTGGCCACCCTACTGGTGCTCCATAGCCTGCTGCCCTCTATATGCCCAACTTGGCCATAAGCTTTCAAACTGCCTTGTGCAGTTATGCACATGTACCAATTTTGGTGGCTCCCATAATGTATTTTATAGGGATTGCCCTGCCTACAAGTTTGAGTCTGAGGTAGCAATCCTCAGATTCAAACATGGCCTCACTTTACATGATGCAAGGCAGGGAGCTAACAAGGATTTTCTCTTACTCCCTATGATAGTACTGTCCTTTGCTCTGCCCTTCCCCCTTCTCCCCAAGGTGTCTCTACATATTCCCTGGTATCTTTTCCTCCTACTCCTTATGTTCCCACTTCCTCTTTCTTCTCTCAGTCAAATTTTTTTGCCATTCTAAATCTAGACACTCCAATCAATTCTTCCCCAGTTCTTACTAATCCTCCCCCTCAGTCTCCTCATCGCATCAGGCAATCTAAACTTTTCACCCCATCTGCTGTGTGCTCTCCTACACCAATCTCTTCCTTGACCACTCCAACGTTTGTCCCCTCAACTCCCCCTCATAAGGAAAGCTTTGTTTTTTGTCTCCATTTCAGAAACTCTTGAGGACCTCCAAAACTATCTAATCATGATACAAGATAACATCCATTCTCCAAACACTCGGGTACCATTCTCTCAACACTCAAACATCCATCCTGTTCCTACTCATGTTCCCCTTACATTCCCTCTCAACATCCCATACATCACTCCACCTTCCCTGTTATCCCTTCCGCTCCTTCATGGATATACATACGACTCCCCTGATCCACCCCCTACTGACATTTCTCTTGAATCACTCATTGGTCGAATCGCCCTTTCCCGTCCTGATACCAATAACAGTGTGGAACCTCATGGCCAGATCTTATAATTGGAAAAACAGCTTACAATGGAACATGTACGATAGAGCAGCCTTGCGGTCTGAAGCAAAATTCTGGGATGCAATAGAGGGGAACTGAATAAACACCTGTGTACCATGCATAGCATGAAGAAGTTTCGCAAGGTATTCCAACTTCTAGAGGCTAGGCAGCAGTCCAAGTAAACACTTGCTCTGTGTCATGAACTCATCGCAGAGGGAATAATGCAGAAGAATGAGCTCTCCTTAGGAGGGGAAAGACAATATATAAAGAGAAAACTGCCGACTAGCCTAGTTCTGGGGAAATGGCTTTCCAGGTATGGCGCTGTCCCACAGGATAAAATTGTATGTGCGACACAGCATTAAAACAATTTTCTGCATGTAGGAGAGTCAAGAAAGTTCTTGACTTTCTAGTCACATATGATATAAGGATGATCCCATTACATCCCCAGATTCTGGAGATTTCCAGCTTGAGGAATGGGAAGTCAAGTCCTAGTTACCTGGAGACCCCTAGTTAGCTCCCCATACTTGGGATATTGGGGTTCCTACAGCTTTACTACTTGGCCAACAGTAAAGCCAAGACTAAGTGCTCCAAGGCATGCATGGAAGGCAAGAGAGGCAGGACTTCAAAATACCTTAACTGGGCTAATTTTCATCATGCA
>NC_091582.1:28438364-28460864 GCF_042767895.1 Penaeus vannamei | reverse complement strand
AAAAACGTATTCAATTTATTAAAACTTCTTGACATTCTTTGCAAAAAAAGAGTTGCAGCTTCTTCTGCTACAGCAAACACCCTCATCCTCTTCTCTTGCTCTTCAACTTTTCTTCTTTGCTCTTGTATCTTCATTTCCATTTCTTGTACCTTAAGTTCTTGCTCTTTAATTTTGAGCTCTTCCAGTTTCTTTTTCAATTTTTCATTTTCCATTCTTTCATGATGTTCTTTCACGTGTGCCTCGTGCATTTCTTTCAGCTGCTGTAATCTTGCCACATGATATTCATCCTGTCTTGTTCTGCAAGCTTCAAACTCCTCCGAGAACTTCCTCTTCCCAGATCGTGATGCAGGCCTTCTGGAACTGGGGCCTGGGGTTGGAGAAGGTGTGGTGCAAGGTGAAGTGGGAAATCTTGGAACAGCATGGGGTTCTTGTGATGTCTGGTCACTAGTGGTGGATGGGGAAGGAGCAGGTACACTGCAGACCATCAGCCTGGGCATAGGCTCACTGCAGAAAGATGAGGTGGTAGCTTCTTGATCATTTGGCTGGGAAATGTAAACTACAGTGTCTGAAAAGGAAAAAGAAAAAAATATACATGTATACATGTATAATATATATATATATATATATATATATATATATATATATATATATATATATATAATATATATATATATATATATATATATATATATATATATATATATATAGATAGATAGATAGATAGATAGATAGATACAAAGAGCAAATAAACATACCATCAAAACAGTTTGTTCCTTTGAACACTAATATTGCTCATTTTGTTACTTACCCTGCCTACTGTCCTTCACAGGATCGAAAACGTGAGTTTCTATAAGACCATCACCCATTGTCAGCTCATTTTCCATCATCAAAGATGCAATCTGCATATCCTCGCTCATACTACGAGGATTTGGAGGAGGGCCACCGCCAGTTTTCTATATATTTCTTTGGAACTGACTTTGATATTGTTTAACTCTACAAAATAGAACAACAAGTGGGCAAATCTTATGTGCACATGATAAAAATGCTATTAGGGAACAGAATTGCCAGTGACAATGCATTTACTATGAAAGATTAGCACAACTATGATCATATATATGGTAGAGTTTGGGGGCAAGGGTCAGAATATCGCTTTCCAGTTCAAATTATAATCTTCGGTTATTCTGTTATCCTACTAATATCACATGAAAGTATCTGGCCTATTAGTACAAAGCAGAGGTATACTGTAGATCTGCTGTACTTGACCAAATCTGTACCATTTCATCCCTCAAGTCTTCCCTTACTGTGGTTCCAGTAAATCCCTGAATATGTAGTGGGCCATCTGTACACATCCCTCAGGGCCCCTACACTATCTATGCCTTAATAAACTTTTGATTTTTACTTAATAAAAAATAATGGTTAATGGTTAATGGTTAACGGTTAAGATAAATGTGCTAGACATCTAAGGTCGTATAGCACTATAGGAAAGTATAGTAAAAAGGGATGTCAGGTGATAGTTGTTATGTGTCAACTATCTAGAATTGTGTTGAGAGGTTGAAGATGAGGGAAAAGATTATGGTGGTTTAGGTAAGAGGGTTAGATCAAGTGAAGGATATTTATGTATCTGAGGAAGGAGGACAGGTTGTCGAGGCAGAAGCTGTGAGATTCTGTAAGGATGTCTGATATGTTGGGAGGTCGGTGAAGGGAGGATAGGTGTGGAAAAGCAGAGGTACGTGCTGTATTAAAGCGTGGGCAGGACAAGAGAATGTGTGGGACTGAAAGAGGGATGTTACATAGAGGACATAGGGGCGGGTCTGAGCGTGACATCAGATAGGCATGTGTTAGGCGAGTGTGGCCAATACGTACTCGTGCGAGGGCAGTCTCCCAACGTCTGTTTTCGTGAAATGGAGCTGATCAAGAGGAGATTGATGGTTTTACGGTATGTAATTTATTGTTGTGGAGTCTTGACCAAAAAGATTGCCATCGGGCATACAAGAAAGTCTTAAAGTGGGGGCAGTAATCTGTAGCTGGAATATGTGAGAAGCGTTGTTGAGGTGATGTGGACATTGCGGCATATCGTGCAAGAGTATCTGCCTGTTCATTGCCAGGGATTCCAACATGGCTGGGTACCCAGCAAAATCTGACAGATTTGTGACGTGTGGATAGATAGAACAACCAGTTCTGGATCTTACAGACAAGGGGATTGGTCGATTGCATTGACTTTATGAGGGTTAAAGAATTACGGGAGTCAGTAAAAATAGTAAAAGAGGAAGAGGTGGATGAATATATGCGTCTTAAGGCAAAAAGGAGTGCATATAGTTCTGTAGTAAGGACACTAGATTCAGGAGGGAGGGTGTATTTGAAAGTGCAATTTGGGAATGTTACTGCGAATCCAGCTCCTGAGATGGATTTGGAACCGTCAGTGTAAACATGAATGCAGGAGGAATGAATGGAGACATGGTCAAGGAAATGAGCGAGAAGGATAGAGGGGGGAATATCTGATTTTGGTGGGTCAGGGAAAACTGAGGAGCAAATACAAGGGTTAGGTATAAGCCATGGAGGAATGGAATGGACAGACAGTGGGAGAGGTCGGAGATAAGGGAAGGGGGAATGGGAGAGGAGGGTATCCATGCGTACGGGGAGAGGAGTTGGTAAACGTGGAGAAGAGGTAAAGGTATGAAGTAAGGATTGTGGAATAGTTAGTTTGGTAAGGGAAAATTGGTGAAATCGAGCATAGCATCGGAGAGAGAGAAGGGCTCGACGTCGAGAGAGGGATGGCATGCCCTACGCGCCTTCCGCTCCTCTCTCAACTGGAGAGGAGCGGAAGGCGCCTAGGGCTAAGCGGAGACCGCTGTGGTGGAACTGTATCAAGGTGAGCAAGAAGAGAGGTTGAGGCAGAGGAGTAGATATGGCATCCATAATCTAGAGTGGAGAGAATCAAAGTAACATGAAGATGGAGGAGAGTTTTGCGATCTGAGCCCCAGGAGATATGTGAAAGCTTTTGTAAGATTCGGAGGCGACGTTGAGCTTTTTTTTATATACAAGATATGGTCTCGCCAGGACAATTTGGGATCAAATATAACGCCTAGGAATTTGCCAGAAGACCGGTATTGGAGTGGAACATTATATAAGAAGAGTGGGGGTTTGGGGACCGTACGTAAGCGAGAGAAAAGGATGGGGAAAGATTTAGAGGTAGAGAAGCGAAAGCCATGGTTGGTGGCCCAAGAAGTTACTGATGTTATTGCAGACTGAAGGAATTGACAGAGATCTGGTATGGATGTGCCAGATGCATAGATGGTTAAGTCATCAACATATAGTGATGCTCTGGCTCCTGGTGGTAGGACTGAGACTATGTCATTTACAGCAAGAAGGAATAAAGTGGTACTAAGTACACTTCCTTGTGGGACGCCTTCGAATTGAGGAAAGGATGATGAAGTGGAAGAGGCAATCTTGACCTGGAAAGTACGTTTAGAAAGGAAGGATTTAATGAAAACACCCATGTTTCCACGTAAACCTAAGGAGGACAATTGTTGGAAGATATGGTATCGCCATGTGGTGTCATATGCTTTTTCTAGATCAAAGAAAATGGCTAATACGGATTCATAGCGTGCAAATGCCGATGTAATGTATGTCTCGAAATGGGCAAGTGGGTCTGCTCTACTTCGGGCACGTCGGAAACCAAACTGGGAAGGGGAAAGGAGATTATGAGATTCTAGGTACCACATTAAACGGAAGTTAACCATTCGTTCTAGTAGTTTACACAAGCAGCTAGTTAGAGCTATGGGGCGGTAATCTTGGGGTAGGGTACCTGATTTATTGGGTTTTAAGAAAGGTAGGATGAGAGCATCTCGCCAATGAGAAGGAAAATTTCCTGACGTCCATATGTGGTTGAAAATAGTTAAAAGGAAGGATAGAGAGGAAGATGGGAGGTGTCGGAGCATACGATAGTGAATACCATCAGGGCCTTCATGAGTGTTGCAGCACGACTGTAATGCAGCGTTGAGTTCAGAAGAAAAAGGAGCATTATAGGACTCATCAGAGGATAGGGTGAAGGTAATAGGGGTGCGTTCCTTGATGGTTTTAATGGAAGAAAAGTGTGGGGAAAGGTGAGAGCCACTACTGACCTGGCTGAAATAGTTGCCCAGTTCATTAGCTACTTCTACAGGCTCAGAGATGAGAATATCTCGAATATGGAGGACGGGTGCAGGATGGGGGGGATGTTTGCCTGATAGTTTATGGATCCGTCGCCAAACAGCTGAAATAGATGTAGAAGATGTAATTGAGGAAACATAATTTTGCCAGCTACTTGTTTTGCTGTTTTTAATTGTACGGCGAAGATGGGCAGATGCTCTTTTAAAGGAAATAAGGGCTGATAGCTGGTGAGGGGTGCCTCGTTTGTAGCGAAAGCTGTTCCAGGCTGCTCGTTTTAAGCGGAGCGCTTTGGTGCAATCAGAATTCCACCATGGAACACATTTAGAAGTATAGGGTCTTGAAGTTCGAGGAATGGCTGTATAGGCAGCTCTTAAGATCGTGGTTGTAAAACAATGTAGCATATCTGAAATGGACGGTAAGGGGGGTGGAGGGATAGGTATAGTAGAGAGTGAAGTGAAAGTATGCCAGTCAGCTCTATCAAAGCACCAGCGTGGAGGATTAGGAAGTGGTACATATGAATTAGGAGAAAGGAGTATTGGGAAGTGGTCACTATAGGGGAAGTGGTCTAGAACTGACCAATGGAAATCTAGATGTAAAGTAGGAGAGCATAGAGAGAGGTCAAGGCATGAAAAGGATTGTGTGCGCATGTCAAAGTGTGTGGGGCGATCTGAATTAAGAATAATTAGGTTATTTGTGAAGAGGGAGCGTTATAGAGATCGGCCTCGGGAGTTAGTGGTAGAGTCACCCCACAGAGCGTGGCGGCAGTTGAAATCACCAACTACGAGGAAAGGTGGTTGGAGTTGGGAAATTTGAGTCTCAAAGGCAGTAAAGTCAATGGGATGGGATGGGGAGAAGTAGACTGAAATCACTGTGATCCAGCGGCGAAGAAAGATGTGAATAGCTGTGCATGGGACAGAAGTTTGTATGGGAGGTATGACATAAGGTGTTTTATGATGGATAAGTATAGACGAGACATAAAGGGAGTGTGGGGAAGAGATAAAATGGTAATTAGGAATTGGAATAGGAGGGTGTGTGAGGAAAGTCTCTTGGAGGCAGATAATAGATGGATTATAAGAAGCAAGGATATGACGTAGGTCTGATCTATGAGAGCGGAAACCGCGAATATTCCAATGTAGGAGAGCTATATCCTAGTTGATTTATGAATGATAACACATTTACGTGTTGGGGAATTTGAAGGGGAAGGAGCTAGGGGGTGTAAAGGAGGGATATTAGGAGGTAGGGAGTCTGGAGAAGGGCATTGTTGTGACATGAGTGATTCTCGTGTGTATCCGGGAGGGAGTGCAAAGGATAGAGGGGATGGAGGGAGGGAGAATGTGCCTATAGTTGGGGTTGAAGGGGGTGGGTTGTGTTGGGAGGGAGTAGATGTGTGGGGAGTATTAGTGTTAGGAGGATGAATATCAGAAGGATGGATAGTTGGAGTTGAAGGGGATGTGTTGTCTTGGGAGGGATTAGGAGGAAAGGGTGTAGGGGTGCTGTGAGTAAGAAGGGGATGCATATCAGGAGGATGGATATCAGTGGTGATTGGGATTGAGGGGGTTAGGTTGTGTTGGGAGACAGTAGGAGGAAGGGGTGTAGGAGGAATATTAGTAGGAGGGGTATGAATATCGGCAACCACTTCAAGTGTGGAAGGAGCATGAGTTATGGGATTTTGTGTCTCAAGCATATAGCTTTGAATGTCATCCATTGTTTCTGCAGTGGAGTTTGTTGGAGAGTTTTGTGAGAAGGTAATTGTTTCTGCAATGGAATTGGTTGGAGAGTTTTGTGGAATAAAGGTTTTCTTATGAGGGGGAGAAGAGGAGACTGGTGTCTCAGGAACAAAGGTATAGGTAGGAGGAGGTGATTGTGCTGTAGGGGAAGAAGGGTTAGAACGTTTAGTCTGTCTACTGCGGGTAGTGCGGTGAGGAAGAGGGGTTGGTGTTGGGGCTGTAGTTGAGATAGGAGCTGTGGTTGAGATTGGGGTGTCTGGGTTTAGAGTGGCAAAGGAATTGGTCTGAGGGATGTAGAATGTAGAAGTGGAAATGGGGACATTTTTGGGTGGAGGGGGAAGGGCTGAGCGAACGATGTTGCTAGAATATGGAATATGAGAGAAACCTTGTCGACGTGCTTCCTGTCTGGCTTCACGTAAAGTGAGACCATTTTAGTATCTGAGAGTTGCTACCTCAGATTCAAATTTGTAAGTGGGACAGCCTCTATAAAATACATTATGGGGGCCGCCGCAGTTAGCACATGTTCGTATTTGTGCTGAGCAGTTTGATCGATTATGACCAGGTTGGGCACATATGGGGCATCGGTCTGTGGAACGGCAATGTTTGGCAGGATGTCCAGAGCGCCAACAGTTTTGACATTGACGGGGAGGGGGTTGGTATGGTCGAACAGGGAGGGATTGTCCACCAATGTAGATACGTAAGGGAAGGTCATGTGTACGGAAGGTAATTTTGGCAATATTGGTCGGATTCTTTCGTTGACCTTGAGGAGGAATGGTGTAGCAATGTACTGATTTCACATCTTGGTCTTTGAGGCATCCTAATAAGTCTTCTCCACAGTCTGACCAATCTTTGGTATCGACTGGGCAGTTTGCTGGGGAGAGAGAGACAGTTCCGGTACAGGTATTAAGGGTTGGATGAGGTTCTGCAGGAATGGGGTTGCCAGAATGATCAGTTAAATTTGACAGTGCTATAGATTCAGTTTCTGATCTGACTGTTACCAGACGGGAGCGATCGCGTCTGGTATAGAAAGGGACTCTGCCTACTTGTTTTTGGAGGCATTGTTGAAAGAGAAGAGTGTTGCCTGAGTAAGGAGCTGTAGCAGGGATCACGAAAAATCGGTCCCATTTAGCTGGGCTAAACAGAGTATTTATCTGTAGGGTTGGTGGTGGTGGATGGTCGGGGACGTGTGGAAGAGGGAGTATTACGGAATGATGGAGAATAAGGTTGCAAGGTAGTAATAAGGGAGGATTGGTTGTTTGATGAAGGTTGCAGGGGTGGAGTTGAATTTGAGGAAGTTGGGTGGGTAGGAATGTCTCCTGGAGATTGATTCTCTGCTTGGGTGGGTAATGCACTAGTAGGCATTGAGGAGTGGGTAGTAGTTTCAGTGTTCGGAGCCGTGGTCAAAGGAGACCCTGGGTTGGGGCTATTTGATAAAGGGGCTAGCCTCATAGCCTCTAATAAAGGGATTACATTTTCATTGCTGGTCATGGGGAACCTGGATTATGTAAATAGGCCTAATCGGTCCACCTCCTTTCGCTACTAAAGGTAAGGGCTAGATTAGTCAGGAATACCGTGCCCATAGTTCCCGCAAGCCGTTCAGGACTGGCACTAGGTCAGCCAGCCTTTCATCCTCTCAGCACGGCTCTCACACCTTAGGAAGTAGATAGCAGAAGGGGATGGAGAAGAGACGGAAACAAAAGCTGGAGAGGAAAAAGACCATGCAAAATTAGTTGAGTCGAGGGCTGAGGCCCTAGGCAGGGGAGATCCCTGTATTGGGTCTCAGTCTTCGTCTCCTAAGCCCCCCCCACGACAACAACGGGCAAGGGTTTGGGGGGGTAATAAAAAATAAATACAATCAAAAACTGTTTCAGATAAAGATAAAGGAACATCTCTACCTTGTCATTTCAACTTATCTATAAGATTCTATTAAAATACTCCGTTCTCTTTATTTACAATGTGTGTAAACACATGTTTCTGACACTGACCCCTAATCTGTATTATTAACCAACAAAGACTTTAGCAATGTTCATGTTGAGTGTTTATCAAATATAAAATTATACATCTTATACATAATGCCAAATTTGCATAATGGTGATAAAATTTGTTACGTTAGTTCCGTTTTACATGATCAAAACTCTTCAGCTGGTGTCTGGTACGAGGATTCTGGCCAGGATTGCATGCATTAAACGCCATTGCAACCGACTGCCATGCTGCTTTCTTCCTGTCTGTAGAACCTGGGGCTGTGGACTCGTCATTTATCACAGCCTCCTCCTCGCGCACGAGCTTCATAAAGGTCACCAGTTTACCTGAGCGAAAGGCAGGGCACGCTCCTTTGGCTCCATAGCAGCAACTGAAGTTTGTTTACTCCATTGCGACTTACCAACTGATCATCAGAATTCTATTTCATATAATTACCGATTTGATTAAAATGTATTACTATAAATTAATGTTGGTGTTTTATCAAGTACATTCAACAATTTCATTATATGTAAACCTACTTAAATCCCTCGTAACGACGTAATTACAAACTACATGTAAAGTAATTTGCATAGGTTGGTAATTGTCATTCTAACATATCGCGGTCACATTTGAAAGAGGACTAGGGATACCTCATGGTCACTGTCCGTAGTATCTTGCGATGGTTGCATCAATACGATGACCATGACAATGGCGAAGGACTAGGGATATGGCTGTAAATCCTGTCTGGTCTTCATCTAGCTTTTTGTTTTTCTCTAACCATCAATTTATTCAGTTTGTTACAATATTTTCATATATCTTTCCTATACTTGAAATCCTACTTATAAATCTGTATGAGTTTACATTTGCTGGATTTTTCCCAGGTTTTATTATTGAGTTTAACCACTGATTGTTAATTTCTTTTAGTATTAGCTTTAAAGTGTTATCAGGTGTTTTTTTTTTTTTTTTTTTTTTTTTTTTATAAAATTCGCGTTACTTTATCTGGCCCATAAGCCTTTCTGTTCTTGGTTTTATTTATTGTTCTTTTTAATTCTACCATAGTTATTTCTTTGTTTAACTCTTTGGTATCAGGAAAATTTAATAACTATCTAGCTCTACTTTCGCCATTATTACTTTAGGCTCTTTACTGATAATCTTTTTGTATTCTTCCTTGAATAAATCCAGTTTTTCATTTGTATTTGATATGGGGAGGTTGTTATGTATTATGGGGTAACTTTGGGTGGTTGTTTTTCCTGCTAGTTTCTTTATATAATTCCAAACTTTTTTTGGAGGTGATAAATCCAATCCACAACAGAATTTTTCCCAGGCCTTCCTTTTTCCAGTTTCAATTATTTGTCTGCTTTGCGCTAGGAGTTTTTTTTTATATTCTATTTTGTATTCTTTGTTGGGTTTTCTCCTCCATTTATTAAAATTTTTGTTTCTATTCTTTATGATTTTGTAACAAGTTTCATTCCACCATGGTTTATTGGGTTTTAGTTTGTTTTCCTTATTGTCAAAATTGAAATATTTTTTTCCCATTTCTTTTAGCATGTTTGCTATTTCCAAAAGAGATTTTAAATCTATAATTATTTTCTTTTTCAGTTCAGTTTGATATTCATATATTCCCACCTTCTTTTGTGAAGTGCCATTTCTTTTCTTTTTTGTGTATTAAATCTTTATTATTATTGAATTTTATAATTATTGGTAGGTGATCACTGTTTAGATATACACCTGTATTTATCTCTAAGTGACTTAGATTAGGAGATGCTATTATCAAGTCTATTGTCGAGTTTTTCCCAGTTTTTGAATCTATTCTTATTGTTTGACCTGGTGGAGTTAATAGTATTTCTGATTTTGAATTTAGAAAGTCAAATACACTTCTTCTTATTTTGGTAGTTAGTTTTGAGTTTGATTTGGTTTCCCAAAGTGGGTGGTGTGCGTTTAAGTCTCCTATAATTAATTTTGGCTCTTCCATTTGGTATGAATAATATTCTATGCCTTCTTTTGAGATGTTATTGCATGGATTGTACATTAATAATATATTTAGCCACTTGCTATTGTATGGGATCTTTATTCCCTGGACTTCAAGATTTTGGTTTTGATTCTTAAATGTACATTTTTAAACTATGTTATTCTTTATAAGAAAAGCTAACCCTCCACCTAACTGCTTTTCCCTATCCTTTCTTATTGTATCAAAATTCTGAATTTTGAGTTAGTCTTTTCCTTTTAGCCATGTTTCGCATAATGCTATTATGTCTGGGTTTTCTTTGTATATTAAAAATTTTAATTCTATTTCTTTAATATTTGTCTTGGATTCCATAAAATTATTTCATCCATTTATATATTCTAACAACTCTTTGATGAGTGGTCCTATGTTTATAAATGTTCCTGTAATTATTGTTATTATTGTTTTTTCTCCTTTTATGTTGTTCATTATATTCGTTATAACTTTGTATACGATTTTTGCAAAAGTCCACAAAAATTCATTTTCTTTGTTATCAATGTCTGTTTTTTGTGTCCTTGTTTTTGGTATAGGTTTTGGAAGTGTCCATGTTATTGGAGACTATTCTATATTTTTCTTTTCGGTGTTATTTCTGTCCAAACTTTGTATCTTATTTGGAGTGTGTTTGTTTTCTTCTGTCGTGATTAATGTTACTTTGCTTTGTTTTTGTCTTTCTTGTTTTGTTGGGGTTCTCTGACCTAGTGTTAAGCTTTGTTCTTGATTTAAGGTTTGTGTGTGTGTTAGTTTAGTTTTGAGTGCTCATTTGTGGTTTATTTGTAGTATTTGTGTCTTGTGGGCTTCTTCCTATTTGTATGTTGTTTTTTCTTGTTTCTGAAACTGTTTCATCTTTTTGTTGAATTAATTACTTGTTTGTTATTGGCTTCAGCTGTTGTAGCTGTTTTTTAACTTCTAGGTTGTTTGGTGTTGTGTTGTTTTTGTTTATTTCCTGATCTATTTCATGTTTTACATGTTATATCTGTTGGGGCATGGTTTTCCTTGCAGTAAAAACAGTAAGGGTTATTATTGCGGTCTTTAAATGTATGGTTGAAACACTGCATTTACTACATCTTTGTTTGTTTTTACATGTCATTATTCCATAACCATACCTTTGACATTTGTAACACTTGGGAGTTGGGAATGTATACTGATGTACTAAATAAAAGATGTGCCCTGTAACTACCCTTTCTGGCAATCTTCCTTGAAAAGTTATTCTAATTGATTTTGGTGGTACCCATTTTTCAGTAATATCTATTTCTTTATTTTTCTTTATTATTCTTATTACCTCTGTACTGTTAGAGTTTTGGCTCCCTATGGATCATTTTTTTTCTTTAATGGTTTGAATGTCCATATTGTTCCGTAGGAACAGCCTAAGTTATTCCTTGAAGCTGACTGTCTGCAATTAACTTTCCAATTGCCAAGAAAGTGTATTTCGTGCAGAGGTTTTATTTTTTGTAAATCATACACTTCAAAACGGGTTGCTTTTCCTGTACCCAGGACTCTCGGAGCTTGGTTACTTGCGTTTCGTTGTTCTCAGCTGTTGTCGGTGTTTGTTGTTGTTCTGTGTTGTAGATGTCTCTTCTTGATTTGGCGTGAAGTTTGAAGGTTTTATTTCGTATCGCGGGAGTTTTGAAAGTGTTGTTTTTTCTTTTGCTTTTGTTTAATGTTTCCATTTCTATTTCAGAATTTATACCAGGGTCTTCTCCTGGGTCAATTTAGATATTTTCCATTTTAAACCTCACCAAGTTTTGTAAATCTGGGAGTCACTGTTTCCCTCTACGGTGTCTGGCGACAAGTCCACCTGTTTCGATTTGGATCAGCTGTTTCTTGTCAACAAAACTGAAAGACAACGAACGCATTTTTTACACCAAAGTTTATTTATAAATGAGTATAGGGTTTGATTAAAACTATAAGACTACAAAAAATAGAAATCTCGACTGACAGTTACTTGTAAACTCCACGGTGTTTCAATAACATGACCAGGGATGACCGCTTTTCCGGAGCAGCATTTCTGCCGTCTCTAAAAATCAGATGATAAAGAAAACGGATATAAACAATAAAATTGGACCATAAACTATCATAAACGGATGAATATTAGATTACAATTATAGTGCATAAGATCAGTCTGGTGATTATAAGATTCCCTAGGTTACTTTCTTGTTTATTGAATTGCATAAAACAATATACAAAAATACATTATCAAGCTAATATTTTATTCAACAATAGAAAATGCACCTGCATCTCTTTATAGAATATACTACATATGGTACTTGAGAAAATGCGACACCGAACCTGTAAATTTGATTTATCTAAAAAGTATACGACTATTTATAGTGAGCTTTACATACCTTGGTAGTGTAGTTCATAACTCTGGGCTGTCAGACCAGGAAGTCAGCAGACGGATTGACCTGGCAGCAGGGGTCATGAACTCTCTCGACAAGAGTATTTGGAGATGCCGGTACCTGTGCAGAAGGACCAAGCTACATGTCTTCAAGGCCTTGATAATGCCAGTTTTGCTATACGGTAGTGAAACCTGGACATTATTCTGTGCCTTGGAGTCACTTCTTGATGCCATCTGTAATAGGTCCTTGCGTCGGATCATGGGGTATAGTTGGCGGGACCACGTGTCCAACCAACGGTTGCACCGTGAGACTGGCGCAGGACCTGTTACCTGCTTAATCCGGGATCGCCAACTCAAACTATACGGCCACCTGGCTCGCTTCACCCAGGATGATCCTGCCCACCAGGTTGTCTCTGTACGAGACAGTCCTGGGTGGAGGAGGCCTGTGGGACGACCTAGGAGGTCGTGGCTTGGGAAGATTGATCAAACCTGCCGTGAGGAGCTCGAGATGGGCCGAGTCCCTGCCTGGCGGCTTGCCATGAGGGACCCCAAAAGGTGGAAGCGAAGGGTGGATGCGGCTACGCGCCCCCGTCGGTTCATAGTGAGTGTGTTGTAGGGCTGAAGGTTTAAAGTCATTATATGGGACTGTGGCAGTCAGTCCCACATTCCTCATTGAGTTGTAGATAATTTTCAAATATTTTTGAGTTATTTCGTTCATCTTCTTTAACAGAAAAAATATCAAAACGTGAGATTATGACGATTTGCATTGTCTTTTCAAAAATATAGAATGCAATCATGGGTACTGAAGAAAAAACACCTAAAGGGTACAGCAAACAATTTGGACGACACTACTCAAATATGGGAAAATGTACAAAATACTATACCTATACAGGAATTTATTACAACCAGAAGAATCTACAGGCCAAAACAGAGAGAATTTGATGCTATACACGGGGTGGAATGGTGAATTATGAGTATATAAAGATAAAGAGAAAATTGTATATTGTGGATAGGAGTAATAACGAAATTAAATAGAATAGCAAGGAAGAAGTAAAGACAACGAATAAATAAAGTGCAGTAGCAGGTGGTCCAAATTACATACCCATGAAGGCAAAGGTGTTTGAGAGACACGGCAATTTGTAACCAGATTGCTAACAAAGTGTTAGAAAGTAAGAGGATACTGTAGGCATGTAAAAGAGAATGATATCGATTTTTCAAGGATAAGTTAAGGGATGTGTGAATGACCCGGGTGATACAGACTACAAGTAAGATAAACTGTGTACGTAAATGAGAGTGAGTGGTGGAACAGCCCAGTTGCAAGGAATATGGGTTGAGAGGGGAGATGAATTTGAATACGAAGGATCCACTCTTTAGTGCATAGGTTCCCAGCCTGTGGGGCATGACCCCCAGGAGGGCCGCGGGGTACATTTTGGAGGACCATGGAGCAATATGAAATTTATAACGTCGAATTAAACTGAATTTTATCTCACCTACAGTACCTTCATATAATTATCTCTCATATATCAGTAAACTGGAATCTTTCTATAAAGTGTTCTTACCCTGTAGCTATTGATACCATCACTGTATTCACAACAAGTAAATATTTGATTCTGAGAAGATGGCAATCACTGAACGGGGCCATGGAAATTATTATATATTGGCCGGGGGCCACAATGAAAAAGGAACCCCTGACTGAATATTAGAGAAAACCGGTAGGACGGTTTTGGAAACAAAGCGAGATTACGATGGTTTGAATATATTGAGAAAAGGACAAGAATGAGGTGGTAATTCGGGAGGAGATAAGGGTAGACATGCCGAGGGTGTAGAGTACAGGGCGAGATCGAGATGGCTGATCCGATCTGGAAAATATATACACGAGTTGCTGAAAGCAAATAAAAGAACGTTGATTTACATTAATTTATCATACAGGTCGTATGTTTAACAGTTAATAACCTCGTAAATTATTTAGATTATAATCTTGCTGAAAACATAATAATGTAACTCGGTGGTGGCATTGTTGATGCTACCTTATTGACCATCCCTTTATGTGACACGCCTTCTATGGATTGCCCAAGAGACCACCAATCGTAACTCAGGAGGAAATAATTGACCTAATTTTACGATTACTAACAATGAATAACCTCTTAAAGTATTCTGAGAATATGCATTTTGAAGACACAATCACTAATCTCGTGTACAAGCAAAATAATAAATAATCTGAAAGATTGTCGCTGCCTTAAGTCATCCCTTTATTGTCAAACGTTTTCTATGGATTGCCCGAGACTCCACCAATCGCATCCCTGGAAAAGTTGCTGATTAGTAAATACGAAAACGCGTCGCTGAGATCAGCAGATCTGTCATACTAGGCGAAAGCTCGACGCTGATACAATTTTGAAGCTTGTAATTGTCTTTTTACTCGTGCATTTTGTTTTTAGTTATTTGTCACGTCTCAAGAGGAACTGGGTGTAGCAGCGGTGTCAGACATCTGTAAGGACAACAAACAGATTGACAACGATAACAATATTTTGATACATAGTATGTATTATTTTCGTTTTGTTACTTGTACTTAGTACAGATGTGATAGTAATTTTTGTCGGTGTTTGTGTACCGGTTTGTTACAAGTTGTTTATTATCGAAATTGAAATACCAATTCTTCATTGGAAACAGCGGGGTAATTTTCGGTATGCACATAACAGGAATGGAAATGTTGATGGGTATACAGGGATGGAAATGTTGGAGATACTAGTATTTTGTTTCTATTCTTTATTATGGGTAAATTGGCAGATGGCATAGGCATTTCAAATAATGTTCCCAGTAATTATTTGTTATTACTGACAGTGGCTATTAGTAATAACCTTATATATGTAGGGAATTATCATACCGATTTGCCAACATTTTTCATTTTGAATAATGCCTTCAGATTTGTTTACTAAGTGATTATTTTGGTAAATTTTTACATGCTGTCTGCACTAAGTTAAGGAAAATATAAGGGCACTCAAAAACTTCATTCATTGATTTATGAAGAAATTATAATTTTTTCTGATGGTTCTACTAAAAGGATTGTGGTGATTTTGGTATTGTTGGATTCCTCTCACTCTCTAGTGTCCAGTTATAAAGAAATTATTGTGTGGAATGGAAGCCCCCAAACCCCCACATTATTGGCCCTGATAGCAGGGGAGGGCATGAAAAGTGTAATGGAAATAGTGGGGTAATATGGGTAATTCTTTACAGTATGGACACATGCCATCAATCTAAGTTACCATGATTGGGTAGCCTGAGAGGAGGGTTGATGGGGGGCTTTGCACCCCAACACCCCCCAGGAAACATTGTCTTCACCTCAATGTGTACAGCAAGATAGAGCTGAAATGCAGGAGCACTGAGTGGACTTAGGCTGAGAGTGGTGCTTTTTCCTTTTATATGTTCCATTGCTGTTCGTGTCTTCAGATTATTTTTTGTACCAATAACTGCAATGTTTTGTCCTTTACAAGACTTTCATATTCAAATTGCCCCAACATAGTGCATCCACACCATAAAGATTAACTATAAAATGTGAATAATGTACACAATCAGTCTATATTGGCTAAAAGCACCCTGCAACGCCCCCATCCCATGCCCAGAAAAATGATTCATAGCAGGAGAGAGTGTACGACTGCCATGCAGGAGCGGTGGTGCCAAGCTTGCCTGATGCTCTCTCTCCTGTTGTGAATACGTGGAGAATTCTTTGAATATCAGCACCATCACACTGGCATTAATTTTATATTAGGAAATTGATTTCCGTTCTTTCTTTAAAAAAAATACACCATGAAACATGAAAGTGTGGTGAGAACAGGAAATAAATCCTTGTACTATGCTTGGTGTTACTCAAACGAGAGGCATATGTGGTCTGGTACCGCGGGCTTTTGCAGTTGAAACACTATTTGATGAGGGTTGTGTGCAGATTCCCATGCTAAGGAAATGCTGTGATTGAGTGGGGGTCTGAGGACAAAGCCTGTGTTAGGAAGGTGTTTGCTTCACTGACAATCTTAGATATAGGTGATCATATCACTGACTTGCCAAGAGTGCCTCCAAGGCTCTTGGCTGGAGCAATAGGGACCTAACTTCAGATGGATACATTCACATAGAACATTCTTATAATAGACTCTTTACTATCATCAGAAACTGAAATAGTATGTAAGTTCTGTGTGCATAACTTTGACAAAAGTACTAATGATATGTGGATTTAATACAGGTAATCTTCAGTTTACCATAGAGTTCCATTCATGAATTCATACTGTAAAGTGAAATAGCATAAACCTAGAAAATTATTCCTTTAAGAATTACCCAAGAAAGATAAGAGATGTTCTCCAACCTCTTGCCCAGACTTCATGACTTAAAATATACAAAAATAATTGAATTTGGTGAAATAAGAACTCTGTAAAAAGAGAAGTATAAATTATTATATATAACAATACTGAGCTCACTTTAGATCAATTTAGATCCCCAAATCTGTTGCTCTCTGCTGTTGTGTAGACAGACCTAATGTAGGAGATTACCCTACCTTAGGCCTCAGCCCTTGCCTCAACTAATTTTGTATGGTCTTTTGTTCTCCCCCTTTCCTTTTCTTTCTCTTCTTCATCCCCTTCTGTCCACTTCCAAAGGTGTGAGAGTTATGCTGAAAAGATGAAAGGCTGGCTGTGTTTCAGTTATGGCAATGGATTTGCACCTGCCATAGACCGGTGTCAATCATCTCTTTAAGGAGCTTTTGTGTGTGGGTGTGATTGCCCACAGGTATGGCTGGTGTGCTGGAGATTGATGGGGAGAGCCGGGCGGCTCACCTGTCGGCAAAGGCCTGGGTAGGCCTGGTTGCTGTTTGCTGTGTCTTGCTCAGGTGGAGGATCGTGAGTGCTGAACTCGGCCCGGGCACCGGAGTTTAAGTGGGTCTGAGCTGTGCCAGCCACCCGGGAACGAGGGGAGCCTGCGGTCCAATAGGCGAGCCGTGAGGTCTCCATGGTCAACCAGTCAGGTCTCGGTATGCGTCTTCGAGAAGCTGCTGATGGTGAAGGTGAGAGGACAGGCTGTGGACCTGGACCTAACCTGGGGGAAGTATGCCGCGCTGCAGGTTGCGGGGGTCGGCTACAGGTGCTCCCCCTCCAGTAAGGGAGCTAAGTGAGTGAGCGATAACCGTGATACTCCAGAAGGCTGGGTATTTGTGTCACTCCGGAAAGTCACCAGTATGGCGGTGGATTTGCATCCGTCATAGACTAGTGTCAATCATCTCTTTAAGGAGCTTTTGTGTATGGGTGTGAGTGCCCACAGGTATGGCTGGTGTGCTGGAGAGCTTAAGTGGGTCTGAGTTGTGCTAGCCACCCGGGAACGAAGGGAGCCTGCGGTCCAATAGGCGAGCCATGAGGTGTCCGTGGTCAACCAATCAGGTCTCTGTATGCGTCTTTGAGAAGCTGCTGATGGTGAGGTTGAGAGGACAGGCTGTGGGCCTGGACCCAACCTGGGGGAAGTATACCGCGCTGCAGGTTGCGGGGGTCGGCTACACAGTCATGATGACGTTTTTCTCTCTTCTTATTCCAAAATTGTCCTTTGCTCTGCTCCTTTCCCATCTTCTCCGGATGTCTCTGCATCTCCCCCATTATTTCTTCCCTACCTCTACTCACCCTCTCCCCCAGGCAAATTCCTTTTCCATTCTAAGTCCAGATAGTCCAATCTCTACCACTTCTCCAATGCCCACCTCACATCCTCACTTTACCTGTTGCACCAGACAAACTAAACTTTCCAGTCCATCTTTGCCTACCACATTCTCTCCTACGCCCTCTTCTTCCTCTGCTCCTCAAACATCTGTCCATTCTTTTCACAAGAGAACCTTTGTTTCTCAGACGTCCTTACCCAATTCCCCTCCAGAAACTCATGAAGTCTTCTAAATATTCATATACATGACCCAAGAGAATGTTCCAATCCCTCATCCACTCTCCAATCCCTCTATTCCTATTCCCTGTATATTCAAAATATTTCCTAATATCCATCCTCCTCCCTTTCAAGTTCCCCTAATTTTCTTCCTCCCACTCTTTCCCAACACTCTCCATCCTTTTCTTTGTTCCCCTTTATCCTTATCTTTCCCACCTGAATGCTTACATGAATCCCTGCTAATGCAACAGTGTGCTCCAGAATCCTCCCTTCCTGATATTCTTCTAGATACTTCACCACCTTCCCCAGTCCCCTTATCTCATTCCCCAGATTCTTCTCCTGCTACTTCTCTAACAGCCATCTCTACCTGTATTGATTGTTTCATAATACCTTTTTTACCAGTTTTCCTTAAACAATGTTCCTATAGTTTCCCCAGCCACAGATACACTCGGTTTCATCCAGTTGACTCATGCCCTTAGCACTTTCCTTTACTAATCTTTGATTTACTTCATTTGCAACCCCTCTTTACCTTTTTTACTATCATGCTATTCTATAATGCTGTATAACCTTTGACATATAACACATTTTATCCTATTCGTTAACTCATTTTTACCCTTTACCACAGTACTTTACGATAGTGCTATATGACCTTTGTTGTCTAGCCCATTTATTTGTTTCAACCATTACCCATTATGACTGAGAAAAACTGAGTGAGAAACCAAGCTGGATATATACATATGCATATATAAATTTCAGTAATTCTTAAAGTCCCCAACACCACATCAGTATGTGCTAAGGCGTGTACAGTATCAGCTGCTTAAGAGAAAAATTAGAAGGTCTTTGCTTTTGGCAATCATCAGCAGATGCTTAGGTACTGATGCTAAAAAGAGGCTTTAAGTGTTCTTTTGAGGGGCTGACTTTCCTCAGTGACAGCAGTAAGGGCCAACAAGTTCACAAATGTTTAGAGCAGACTTTACTCTGCATGACTTTAAAGTGTCATTCCAATGTGAGGGTTAATCTATCAGGACATGATAGGTCATCATCCTGTCTTGAATAGGTGAAAAGAGGAGACTGCTCAATATTTTAAGGGAAATCCAATTTATTAGATTATTATTTCATAAAAGAATTATCTTCATTCTCTTTAACTCAATGGCTACATAATGCAATGTCCACTGTTGTAATTTTTGTTTATAATTGTGTTCACACATTTATCTTTTTCTTTGCTTTTTGGAAAGATTTTAGAAATTGTGACTGGAATTTGATATAATATAAATACTAATAACGATAATATTTACTGATATTAACCCAATGCTACTGGGAAGGTGTTGCATTCACTTTAGTATTGTTTGCTAAAATGTTTCTGAGCATAGATAGGAGTCAATTAGTAGACCTTGTGACCTCACCTTTTCTTGAAATACTCTCCCAAAACTAGCTTGTCATTGTGGGAGGGATTAGGAGACAAGGACTCAGACCCAATGTAGAGGATAACCGTACCTGGGGCCTTAGCCCTTGCCTTAACTAATTTTGCTTGGACCTTTCTTCTCTTCTTTCCTCTTCCGTATCTTCCTTATTCCTTTCTTCTATTCCATTCCTAAGGTGTGAGAGCTGTGCTGAAAGGATGAAAGGCTGGCTTTGTGTCAGTTATGAACGGCCTCTGGGAGCCATGGGTACGGTATTCCTTTGGTTAATTACCTAGCCCTTACCCCTTATGGGGACTCTGAGGGGTAGACCATTTCTTTTCCCCAGTTTGTTTAGGCTCAACATGGCCAGTATTGAAGATTCTTTACCCTTAGTAGAGGCATTAAGGCTTGCCCCTTCATCAAATAGCCTATCTGAATTTGATTTTGATGGTTTTCCAACCCCTGCCCCTCCTTTGACCACAGCTCTGACCACTGATGCTGATACCCCTTCTTTGACGCTTATGAACAACTCTAACCATTCTGAAACACCCACCCAGGTTATTACTCAACCCCTAGAAAACACCTGTTCCTCATCCTCAACATTCTCCTCTTCTACTGCACAACCCTCTTCAATGTCAACCCCCTCTTTCCTTATTACTACTCTTCATCCGTATTTTCCTCCCCCCAGCAGAACTACTCCACTCCACACCACCCCATCTTCCTCTCGCCCACGTCCTTTTACTGCCATTTACTACCTCTGCAAACCTTCTGAGTACTCTATTTGGCCCAGCCACGTGGGATCGATTCTTTGTGATTCCCTCACAGCCCCCTATTCTGAGAATACCCTTCTCTTTCAGCAGTGCCTCCAGAAACAAGTAGGCAAAGTTACCTTTTGCAGTCTCTATGATCATTAACGCCTTGTCATGGTTACATCTGAAGCCCAAGCTCGTGCACCATCTACCCTAACTGACCTTTCTGGCAAACCCATTCCTGCCGAACCTCACCCAACTCTTATTACTTGTACTGGAACTATTTCTATTCCCCCAAATGCTTGTCCCATGTATAACAAGGACTGGTCAGACTGTGAAAATTACCTACTTTCCTGCCTTGGTGAACATGATGCATTGGCAGTACAATGTTACACTCTTCCTCCCAGAGGCTAACATAAATCCCATGTCAATATTACCAAAATTAACTTCCATAGACAAGACCTCCCCCATAAGGTTTATATTGGTGGATTGCCTTATCATGTCCGACAATATTGACCCCTTCCTCGTCAATGTCAGAAATGCTGGCGTTTTGGCCACCCAGCCAAACATCGTCGCTCCATAGCCCGCTGCCCTCCATGTGCCAAACCTGGTCATGACCGTTCAAATTGTCCTGTTTAGTCACATACATGTGCCAATTGTGGATAAGGTGTTTTCTAGGAGCTGCCCTGCTTATAAGTTTGAATGTGAGGTAGCAGTTCTCAGATTTAAACTCGGCCTCACTCTACGTAAGGCTAGACAGGAAGCATGACCACGAGGTTTTTCTCTCTCATCCTATTTCAAAACAGTCCTACGCTCTGCTCCACCACCATCTACACAAGATGTTTCTGCATCTCCCCAGGTATCTTTCCCCTATACCCAAAACCTACATCCTATGTCTATTCACCCTATCCACCAGTCAAATCCATTTTCCATCCTAAATCCAGATACTCCAGTCTCTACCACTTCCAAGATACCTACCCCTCCTCCTCACTTTAATTGTCATACCAGGCAACCTAAACGTTCCACTCCATGCTCTCTTACAATATTCTCTCCTACACCTTCCTCTTCATCTGTTCCTCAGATATCTATCTCCTCTTCTCCTCCTTATAAGAGAACCTTTGTTTCTCAGTCCTCTATACCTAATTCCCCTCCAGGAACCTTTGAAGACATCCAAAACTTCCTAAAGATGATCCAAGGGAACACTCCGCTCCCTCATCCACCCTCCAATCCCTCTGTTCTTACTCCTGCTACATTTAAAGTATTTGCAGATATTCATCCTCCTTCTTCCCAAGTTCCCTCCACCCCCTTTCCTCCTACACTCTCCCAACATACCCCACCCTCTCTACCACTTCCACTTGAATACTCACACTAATGCTCTCTATCATAATAGTGTCCTTCTCCAGACATTTTTACGGATGCTTCACCACCTTCCCCAGTCTCCCTTTCTCAACCCCTGGATTCTTCTCCTCTTACTTCTCCAACAGCCACCTCTGTTTTCCTTGATCAATGTCCCTACTCCTTCCCCAGTCACTATTATTTTTGAAATAAACATTATAATTACTATGTTGTTACTGACATCACTAACAGCAGTTTGAAATACTAGAAAATATAAAAAATCAAGAAAAAGGGTAGAGGTGAGACAGGTACTTCTTGTAACTGTCTCATTGATGACTTAGTACTTGTGGAGCCATCTATATATAGAACAATTACTAAATTAAACACACAGTGGTCATGGCGTGTATGCACATGCCCTCTCCGTTGGCATGTTGTTAATAGCATAAGAATAAAAAATGCTGGAAATTCAAGGAATGAGGAAATCAGGTACAGCCTGGTAATTGACTTGGTGACTGAGTACTTTTGGAGCCATTTATGTGCTCTAGTTCACTCTTAAATCCAAAAAGAAATACAGTGGGAAGTACTAGTTGATGGATTAAATAGCCAATCACATCTTAACTGTTAGTTCTTCCACCAGGGGTGGCATGTACAGACCTGCTATGCCCACTGTGAGCTTAGTTTATTGTTTTTACTTAAGTACTATGTCACCAATTAGACAATTGATAGTACTGCCTATCTCACTAGTTTACACTTTCCTTGATTTTTGGAAATATTTTCTGGATCTTGTATTGCTGTTAGGATTGCCGATAACATTATAATGATTTTAATGTCTCTAATAAGAATAACAGCATCAATATTAATCACAATAGTAATAGACATTTTTGTCACAAATGCTAGGAAAGGTAAAATCAGGTGAAGTCACAAGGTTTACCAGTTATTTCACCAAACACCA
>NC_091582.1:28430864-28435864 GCF_042767895.1 Penaeus vannamei | reverse complement strand
GTGCCTGATGCTAGTGAAGAACTCATTGCCATAAAAGAAGAGAGAAAGGATGAAGTCAGTGAGGATACTATTGTGCCTGATGCTAGTGAAGAACTCACTACCATAAACGAAAGAAAAAAGGACGAAGTCAGTGAGGATATTATTGTACCTGATGCAAACAATCTCATTGCCATTAAAGAAGAGAAAAAGGATGATATTAGTGAGGAAAACTGTTTGGATATAAAGGAAGAAAGTTCTGATTATGTAGAAGGGATGAATGCTGTTTTTGTTAAGACTGAAGAGGATGTAGGTAATAGTGAGTGCTCAATATCTGAAAAAACAAAATTTAGCAATGAGGAAACAAGTGGAAGTGACTCAGATATTACAATTAGTGAAAGTGAAGATCCATTAAAAGTGGTTGATCAGGGGACACTTGCAAATGATAAAGAGGGAACATATGCAAGAGTAGATAGCAAGGGGAAACTTGTTTGTGAAATATGTGGCAAGAAATTCTCATATAAGAGTCAAATGTTAGATCACATAAAAATACATACAGATGAAAGGCCCCACAAATGTGAGGTTTGTAGCAAGGCCTTCTCAAAGAAACGGGGTCTAATTGTGCATATGAGAGCACATACAGAAGAAAAATCTTCTAGTTGTAAAGTCTGCAACAAGGATTTTTCCAGCAGACACATACTAATTGAGCACATGAGCTTGCACACAGAAGAGAAATCAAATACCTCTGAGGGCTATAGCAAGGAAATTTCTGAGGAAGATCATATTATTGGACGAGTGAATTTAATTTCTAAAGAGAAATCTTATAGTTGTAAGCTCTGTAGTAGGGCATTCACGCGGAGAAGTCATTTAGCAAAGCATGTAGTAGTGCATACAAAACACAAGCCTTATAAATGTGAAGTTTGTGAGAAATCATTCACTCAGCAGTGGAGTCTGGTATGTCACATGAGATTGCATACAAATGAGAAGCCTTACAAGTGTGAGATATGTAATAAAGCATTTTCTGTGAAACAGGCTCTTGTTGCACATATGAAAGTGCATACAAAAGAGACTCAACATAGATGTGAGATTTGTAGTAAGGATTTTACTTCAAGACAGGATCTAATGGAACATGTAAGATCGCATTCAGAGGAGAAACCATACACCTGTGAGATATGTAGTAAAGTATTATCTTCAAAATATGCTCTTGTTGTTCATATGAGAATACATACAAAAGAGAGGCCATATAAATGTGAGATTTGCAGTAAGGGTTTCACCATAAGAAGTAATTTAGTGGCCCATGTGAGAATTCATACAAAAGAGAAACCTTTTATGTGTGAGATATGTGGCAAAGCTTTCGCCAGAAAACGTACAATAAAGGATCATATGAGAGTCCATACACATGAAAAGCCTTATTGCTGTAAGGTATGTAGTAGGACATTCTCTGGGATCAGCAACCTAAACAAGCACATGAGAAGAGTACATACCTAAAAGATGCATTATGTTTTCGTGTGATGTTTGTATTTAGAAATTGTTGGAGGAATATTACTAGAATAGATAATTAGAAAATTACTTGCGTTTGAGTTAAAAGTGTAAACACAGCTCATTTTTATAATAAGTACTGCAAAAAATGTATTTATATGTCTTCCAGAAAAAGGATAGATAACAAGTTGCTTTAAAATGTAACATGACATAAATTTTAGAGGTTATACTGTATGATATATATTGTGTGCATCTAAGTACATTATTTTATTAGCAAGAGTTTTTTTAAAAGAATAATGAAATGTTGTACAGAAGCAGTTGTATATAATTTACATGCCTGCTCTTTGAAATAGTATTTGCTAGCCAAAGCAAAAAGTTCATTCCTATGGAAGTATCTCAGAACATCTCACCAGGCAATGTAGAAACTGCCCTTCAGTGTACAACAGCCTCTTCAGTGTTCTCAGATGCTTCCCTTTGAAGCCATTATCACTTCCACAATTGTGTTTTGCTGTATTTATTTGCTCTAGTTTGCTCTCAATTTTCTCTGCATTAATCTATGGAACAGCCAGGACGCAAACAGTATCCTTCCATTTAGTATTTTATAGTACTATAAAGTACATAATTTCAGTGGAATGGGCAGTAGCACAATACTTTCATTTTTCGTGTAGTACACGCATGCTACTGGACTGAAAGGTGGTATGCCTAGCAGATGACATATATAATTTACTAACACAAATAATGGATGAAGAATGAAGAATGTTTAGGAATATTTTTCAGTGTGGTTTCTGCCATATGAACTTTTATGATGAAGGGAATGTTAGTTCCACATCTTGACTTGCATTGTATAACATTTTAAGCTAAGCATAGAATGCTGAATGTGAAGAAACACAAGGGCATGATTGTTTACTCACAAGCATAGCTGCTAGACTAATATTGGAATAGGCAAATTTGATTGATTATATTTCCCCAATATAATCAAGGCTTCCCATGACCAGTAATGAAGATGTAATACTGTTATTAGGGGCAATAAGGCTTGCCCCCTTATCAAACAGCCCCACCAATTCAAACTCTCCTGGCTCCCCGACCCCAGGCTCTCCTTTGACCATAAGTCTGAACACTACAACTACTACCCACTCCTCAATATCTACTCGTGCATTAAACCAATTAAACCAAGACTCAGTCTCCAGAAAACATTCCTACTCTCCCAACTTCCTCAACTTCATCACCTCTACCCCCACAACCTTCTTCATCAAACACCCCATCCTCCCTTAATACTACTCTACAACCTTATTCTCCATCTCTCTGTAATACTACCCCCCTCAACAATACTCTTTCTTCCACACATCCCCAATCATCTAACACCACCAACCTTACAAATATCTTCAAATACTCTAGCCCAGCTAAATGGGACTGATTTTTCATGATTCCTTCTACAGCTCTTTACTCAGGCAACACTTTCCGCTTTCAACATTGCCTCCAAAAACAAGTAGGCTGAGTCCCTTTCCGTACCTGATGCGATCGCTCCTGTCTCATAACAGTCACATCTGAAACTGAAGCTATAGCATTAACAAATCTAACTGATCTCTCTGGCAACCCCATTCCTGCAGAACCTCATCCAATTCTTAGTACTTGTACTGGAACTGTTTCTATCTCCCCAGCAAACTGCCCAGTTGATACTAAAGATTGTTCAGATTGTGGAGAAGACTTACTTGGCTGCCTCAAAATAACTATCCCACAATCCCTGCTTCCTACCTTTACCTCTTCTCCTTTCTCCGTATGCATGGATACCCTCCTCTCCCATTCCTCCTTTTTTCACCACCGACCTCTCACATTTTCTGCCCATTCCATTCCTCCATGGCTTATCCCTCACCCCCATATTTGCTCCTCTCTTTTCCCTGACCCAAGAAAATCAGATATTCCCCCCTCTATCCTTCTCACTCATTTCCTTGACCATGTCTCCATTCATTCCTCCAGACAGTTCCAAATCCACCTCAGGAGCTGGATTCACAGTAACCATCCCAAATCGCACTTTCAAATACACCCTCCCTCCTCAGTCTAGTGTCCTTACTACAGAGCTGTATGCACTCCTTTTTGCCTTAAAACTCATATACTGCCTCCCTTCTTCCTCTTTCACTTTTTACTGACTTCTGTAACTCATTAACCCTTATAAAGTCAATGCACTCGACCAATCCCCTTATCTGTAAGATCCAGAACTGGTTGTACTACCTGTCCACATGTCATAAATCTGTTAGATTTTGCTGGGTGCCCATCTATGTTGGAATCCCTGGCAATGAACAGGCAGATACTCTAGCACGCTATGCCGCTATATCCACATCACACCAACCATGCTTCTTACATATTCCAGCCATAGATTGTTACCCCTACTTTAAAATCTTATATACCTGATGGCAATCTTTCTGGTCAAGTCTCCACAATAGTAGATTACATACTGTAAAACCATTAATCTCCTCTTCATCAGTTCCATTTCACCGGAACTGATGTTGGGAGACGGGCCTCGCACACTTATGTATTGGCTACACCCGCCTAACACAGTCCTATCTAATGTCACACTCTGACCCGCCCCTATATACCCTATGTAATGTCCCTCTTTCAGTTCCACACATTCTGTTGTCCTGTCCACGCTTTACTACAGCCCACACCTCTGCTTTCCCCCACCTATCCTCCCTTCACCGACCTCCCAACATATCAGGCATCCTTACAGAATCCCACAGCTGCATTGACAGCATTTTCTCCTTCCTCAGAGTCATAAATATCCTTCACTTGATCTAATTCCCTTACCTAAACCACCATAACCAATTCCCTCATCAACTCCCTTACCCATCTTTAACCTTTCAACATTACTCTAGATAGTTGACACATAGCAGCTATCGCCTACCATCACCCTTTACTATACCATGTAATGTCCCTCTTTCAGTTCCACACATTCTGTTGTCCTGTCCACGCTTTACTACAGCCCACACCTCTGCTTTCCCCCACCTATCCTCCCTTCACCGACCTCCCAACATATCAGGCATCCTTACAGAATCCCACAGCTGCATTGACAGCATTTTCTCCTTCCTCAGAGTCATAAATATCCTTCACTTGATCTAATTCCCTTACCTAAACCACCATAACCAATTCCCTCATCAACTCCCTTACCCATCTTTAACCTTTCAACATTACTCTAGATAGTTGACACATAGCAGCTATCGCCTACCATCACCCTTTACTATACCTTCCTATAGTGCTATATGACCTTAGATGTCTAGCACATTTATTTCACTTTCAACCATTAACCATTAACCATCTTACCCTTTGTATAGAAAAGAAATTTACTAAACTTTTTATCATAATGCAGGTTTTTGTATGACATTTAATTATTTTTGTATTGACTCTCATATGTAATAATATGTTTTTTTATTTACCACTGTGTAAATGTATATTCATAATCTATTCTGTGCAAAATATGTAAATAATACCCAACACAAGAAATTAGTCAAGTCCTTTTACATCATTTTTAAATTACTTGTTAGCTGGAATTTTAC
>NC_091582.1:28410864-28420864 GCF_042767895.1 Penaeus vannamei | reverse complement strand
AATGAAAATGTAATACCTTTATTAGAGGCAATGAGGCTAGCCCCTTTATCAAATAGCCCCAACCCAGGGTCTCCTTTGACCACGGCTCCGAACACTGAAACTACTACCCACTCCTCAATGCCTACTAGTGCATTACCCACCCAAGCAGAGAATCAATCTCCAGAAGACATTCCTACCCACCCAACTTCCTCAAATTCATCAACTCTACCCCCGCAACCTTCATCAAGCAACCAATCCTCCCTTATTACTACCTTGCAGCCTTATTCTCCATCATTCCGTAATACTCCCTCTTCCACACGTCCCCAGCCATCCACCACCACCAACCCTACAGATATCTTAAATACTCTGTTTAGCCCAGCTAAATGGGACCGATTTTTCGTGATCCCTGCTACAGCTCCTTACTCAGGCAACACTCTTCTCTTTCAACAATGCCTCCAAAAACAAGTAGGCAGAGTCCCTTTTTATACCAGACGCGATTGCTCCCGTCTGGTAACAGTCAGATCAGAAACTGAATCTAAAGCACTATCAAATTTAACTGATCATTCTGGCAACCCCATTCCTGCAGAACCTCATCCAACCCTTAATACCTGTACCGTAACTTTCTCTCTCTCCCCAGCAAACTGCCCAGTCGATACCAAAGATTGGTCAGACTGTGGAGAAGACTTATTAGGATGCCTCAAAGACCAAGATGTGAAATCAGTACGTTGCTACAACATTCCTCCTCAAGGTCAACGATCTACATCTCTCAGACCAATTCCTTTGCCACTCTAAACCCAGACACCCCAATCTCAACCACAGCTCCAATCTCAACTACAGCCCCAACACCAACCCCTCTTCCTCACCGCACTACCCGCAGTAGACAGACTAAACGTTCTAACCCTTCTTCCCCTACAGCACAATCACCTCCACAGACCTATACCTTTATTCCTGAGACACCAGTCTCCTCTTCCCCCCCCCCCCTCATAAGAAAACCTTTATCCCACAAAACTCTCCAACCAACTCCATTGCAGAAACAATGGATGACATTCAAAGCTATATGCTTGAGACACAAGATCCCATAAAACATGTTCCTTCCACACTTAAAGTTGTTTCCGATATTCATACCCCTCCTACTAATATTCCCCCTACACCCCTTCCTCCTACTCCCTCTCAACACAACCTAACCCCCTCAATTCCGTCCACCTCCGATATCCATCCTCCTGATATCCATCCCCCTCTTACAACACCCCTACACCCCTTCCTCCTAATCCCTCCAAAGACAACACACATCCTCTTCAACTCAAACTATCCATCCTTCCGATATCCACCCTCCTACCACTAATACTCCCCCCACATCTACTCCCAACACAACCCACCCCCTTCAACCCCAACTATTGGCACATTCTCCCTCCCTCCATCCCTTTTGCACTCCCTCCCGGATACACACGAGAATCACTCATGTCACAACAATGCCCGTCCCCAAATTCCCTACCTCCTAATACCCCTCCTTCACACCCCCTAGCTCCTTCTCCCCCAGATTCCCCAATACGTACCGTATGCGATATCACGCATAAGCTATAGCTCTCCTACATTGGAATATTCGCGGTTTCCGTTCTCATAAACCAGACCAACGTCATATCCTTGCTTCTTATAATCCATCTATTATCTGCCTCCAAGAGACTTTCCTCACACACCCTCCTATTCCAATTCCCAATTACCATTTTATCTATTCCCCACACTCCCTTTATGTCTCGTCTATACTTATCCATCATAAAACACCTTGTGTCATACCTCCCATACAAACTTCTGTCCCGTGCACAGCTATTCGCATATTTCTTCGCCGCTGGCTCACAGTGATTTCAGTCTATTTCTCCCCATCCCATCCCATTGACTTTACTGCATTTGAAACTCTAATTTCCCAACTCCAACCACCTTTCCTCGTAGTTGGTGATTTCAACTGCCGCCACACTCTGTGGGGTGACTATGCCGCTATGTCCACATCACCTCAACTACGCTCCTCACATATTCCAGCTACGGATTATTACCCCCACTTTAAAACCTTCTTGTATACTGGATGGCAATCTTTTTTGTCAAGACCACAACAATAAATTACATATAGTAAAACCTTCAATCTCCTCTTGGTCAGCTCCATTTCACAAAAACAGACGTTGGGAGACGGCCCTCGCACGCTTACGTATTGGCCACACTCGCCTATCTAATGTCACGCTCAGACCCGTCCCTATGTCCTTTATGTAACGTCCCTCTTTCAGTTCCACACATTCTCTTGTCCTGTCCACATTTTAATACTGCACGTACCTCTGCTTTTCCACACCTATCCTCCCAACATAGACATCCTTACAGAATCAACCTGTTCTCCTTCCTCAGACGCATGAATATCCTTCACTTGATCTAACTCCCTTACCTGAACCACCATAACCTTTTCCCCCATCAACCTTTCAATACTAACTCTAGATAGTTGACACATAGCAACTATCACCTGACATCCCCCTTTACTATACCTTCCTATAGTGCTATATGACCTTAGATTCTAGTACATTTATTTTAACCATTAATTAACCATTACCCTGCAGTTATATTTAAGCATCATTTCCAGTGTCTTGACACCATTCTCATAACAAAAATTTTAAGGGCAGTCATATAAAGAGTTCTAAACACAAGGTTGTGGATACCACAAGCTTGGCAGACCTGTTACTAAATTAGTTCCCTGTGTAGGCCAAGAACTTACCTCTGATTCCCCAGTAGATCAGTTTTCTCCAGAATTGTTAGATGACTTACCTTTTCAAAAGCCTTCTCCAGGTCAAGGAACACAGCTACTGATGTAAGAGTGTTGGTGGTGCTCAATAGGGTGTTTATGCTTAAAGCTGTATGTGAACTCATAAAGGTTTTCCTGTTGCCAATGTCTTGGCCAGACAGCTGAGGAGAGAAATAGTGATATGTCTCCTGGACTCCATAGGTTTTTGAACAAGTATTATGCCAGCTCTCTTCCCATTTTGGGGGACAGTTGGATTCTCTCAGAGAATATCAGTGTTCACCTAGTCTTACATTACATCTTTAGCACCATTAAGAAAAACATGGCATCTGAGTCAGCATTGCTTACCCTGCCTTTGATGAGGGCAAGTCTACCAGCTCTAAGGCATTCCTGACTTGTTCTCAACCCTGCTGGGAGATCTTCACCACCTCTCAAAATCTGAAGCCTCTGTCTGTCTGTTTCTGATTGTGGTTCATAATGTACATTCCTGCGGGCTAAGTCTGCATGACATGGTGCCACAGCTCTTTAAGGGATGTTTAGTGGCCAAAGGACCCACACTATTCCAAACACTGTTCCTGCCTGACCCATTTGGCAGTTTCCTTGGCACCCTTATAAACCTCCTTCAGGAGAGCTTGATTTTCGGGGGTTCTCTGCCTTCTTAAATGCTTCTTGGAAATGGTGTCTCAATGGCAGACCTCCTTATCATAGCATTGTGATACAAAGAGTCCTTGTGATCCCTGGACCATTTTCAAATTTTAGGAATGGTATGTGAAGCTACAAGGTTTGACTAGTTTGGACAATCTGTGGGGTCATGGTAACCAAGTGATATCTATATCACACTATTGACATTTGTATTCTAATGTCATTATGTATTTATTGTTCTCTGCACAATATAATATTTCATGTGATTTATTTCATCTTATATGTTTTTTTTATGTTTGCTACACACACACACACACACACAGAAATGCATGCATATGTGTATGCTCGTCTTTTCTCCTGTGTATTCATCTGTTTCTGTCTCTCGAAACACCCGTGTCGTATGGTCTTTCTCCTTCCAAGTGTGTTCTGGGTTTCTCCATCACCAACTGTCACTTGACAAATACATGCTATTATAGCTATTCTTAGACCACCGTACAATATAACTGGCAGAATCCTTGTTGTGAGCCAAGGGGCAACACCTCACTCGGAGTAGGTGCAGCCTCACTCCTACATCATTACTTCTTTAAACCAATCTTTCAAGTTGCAGTTTATGCCAGTTACTCTGTCTGTGGCAAGGTGTTGGCTCCCTTCTGTTAACCTCAAAGATGTTTGTGATCATGTTCCGATCTAATGTAGGTTGTGCCCATTGGCTGACGAATGATCAGATATTGAAATCCCTGTGTGATACGTTGTTTTTTAAGTTCTCTATAGGAGAGTGTCCAACCCTACAATTGGTGAACCAGTCCCTCCCCAAGTCCTATTAGGTCATCTTGACATCCCTCTTGTGTCTGGGCCACAAGAAGGATGCAGCTGTGGGAATTCGGTCTCTTGAAAGCCTGTCAACTTGGTGATAGGGGAGCCTGCAGAAGTACTCCCGTTTGGTAGGACTCAAATTCCTCCTTCTCCAGCGCCTGTGGAGTTGAGTCTTGACTGTGACCGTCAGGTAGCTTTGGGCCCTCCTTCATTGACAGTTGAGACATCCCTATCTAGCGTCCTTAACTCCCTGGGTGACCTATTCTCCCGGTCTGAACCTCACCACAGATACACTGGACTGAGCCCCGACAGGCCTTCCGACTCCATTCTGTCTAACACCAATGTGGCCTTTCTCTCCCCATCAGGAAACCTCACCTAAAAGAAATGACGATCCATTTCATCCCGAACAACATGGCAACCGGTCATTTTATCAACAGGTAATGCTCTCCGTACTATTCCTCCCTCTCAGGACTTCCAAGGCCCTGTGCTACTGGTGGGAGTCCGTGTCTTGTATTTGATAGCGAATCAGTGGCTAAGGAGACGAATCCCTCCATCCGTCATCGGTGCCTCCTTACCAGCGACAAAAAGGAAGAACATCAGTGGCCACTCTGACTGCACGAGACAAAGTGATTTGACATGGGCTACTTTCCGGAACTCTTTATAAACCTGCAAAACAACTCGGATCATACCGAAACAGGTCTGCTGTTTGTCTCATGGATCTTTTGCCTCATGCTGGCCAATCTATGGTAAAATTCTCAGCCCACCTTGCAGCGATTGCAAGCCCTCTATGGTATGCCTGTAAATCCCGGAGCTCCCTTAAGCTTGTAGAGCAACTGTCCCTAGAAACTGTCCTCCACCGAGCCCTGCTTCTGGAGGCTCACTCTTACTGCTGGTCGCTCACATGTTCTTACCCTCTTTCACTTACACAATCTTTGCCGAGACACCTGTCTTTTCGCAGCCCCCCACCCCCACTTCTCTCTCTCAATCTCCCTCCCCCCCCTCTCTCTCTCTCTCCCTCTCTCTCCCTCCTTCCCTTATTTCTCTTCTTATTTGATAAGCTCCGCCTTCCTTCACATACACGCGTTTCGGTGGGGTTTGGCACAGGAAGTGATCACGTGATGCTAAAACATTACTGCCATGGATGCCTCGCTCCAAAGACCATAGCTTACAGAGGTGCCATTTGAATACATTAACAAATATGCTTACATGCTTCTTATGCTAGATTTTCATTATAGGTGGTGGTGGTGGCAGCAGCAGTAGTAGTAATAGTGATATGAATATTAGTTTTTATAGTAGTAGCATTTCGTTGTTACAGTAATGATGATGATAATAATCATTTTTCAATAAGATAATTAAGGTAATAAATGATGATAATAGCAATGATAATAGTCCCCATAATATAAAAATGACAATGATCACGATCATAAGTGATTAACATAGTCGGCGATCCTAAAAATAATATTTACTCTATTAAGAATAATACAATATTATCATTATATCCTTTAGAAATATGTCTGTATATGCATGCATACTTGTGTATGCGTGTGTGAATTCTCTCTCTTTCCAATCGCATGTATCCGCGTGCCCTGACTTCGACGAGGCTGGCCCGAATGAGCACCTTATGCAGGCTCGGCACCAAGTCAAAGAATGCGCCCTCCCGCACGCACACGCGTGCCCGGGCGTACCGTTAATTGACCG
Source organism: Penaeus vannamei (assembly GCF_042767895.1). Taxonomy (NCBI): domain Eukaryota; kingdom Metazoa; phylum Arthropoda; class Malacostraca; order Decapoda; family Penaeidae; genus Penaeus; species Penaeus vannamei. The sequence continues at coordinate 28,414,962 of NC_091582.1, read as the reverse complement.
TTCATGTCTCCATTAAGATCGGTTTGGAATTGAACACTGATACACTATCTCAGACTGAAAAGCAATAACAGGGTGGTTCCTGGAGTGGCCAATCACTGCAAGTCCACATACACACACCCGCACGAGCGCGCGCGCGCGCGCACACACACACATACACACACACACACACACAGGCTCTCTCTCTCTCTCTCTCTCTCTTACACACACACACACACACAGGCTATCTCTCTCTCTCTCTTACACACACACACACACACACATACATGCATACACACATACATGCAACACACACAGAAACGTAATGACAGAAATACATTTTTTTCGCTGAGCTCGAAAATAACTTCTAATAAGTGCGTACACCTTTTGCAAAGCGGTTGCTGTCTGACATCACCCCCCCCCCCCACCTTCCTCCGTGTCGCAGGTGTCGGGCCATGGGGCTGAATTGATGTGAATTGAACCGAAGGGCAAGGTTCATTTGCGGAACACTTTAGCGACATTGCAAAAGGGAATCTACTTCTACTGTGCATAATATCGCGGGAATCATTAGTGAAATTGCCTGGTTTAAGTTCTCGAACAGCCACGTGAGATTTTTGGTAATAGACTGAGGCATTCGAGAGCGTCTATGCGACTCGGCGTCTAAGTGCCAAAAAAGTATCATAAAGGCAAGGTACAGTCAGAGAAAGCTGGAACTTTCTCAACTCCTTAATATCTGTGTGTGCACATCTATGGATATGTATATATATATATATATATATATATATATATATATATATATATATATATATATTGATAGATATACATATATATGTACACACACACACACACACACACACACACACACACACACACACACACACACACACACACATATATATATATATATATATATATATATATATATATTGTGTGTGTGTGTGTACATATTTTAAACAACACACACACACACACACACACACACACATATGTGTGTATATTCATACATATATATACATATATATACATATATATATGTATATATATATTATATATATGTATACATATACATACACATACGTACGTGCGTGTTTATTTGTCTATATCTTTCCATGTATGTATGTATGTATGTATGTATGTATGTATGTATGTATGTATGTATGTATGTATGTATGTATGTATGTATGTATGTATGTATGTATGCTTATTTATACCATGTATGTATTGTGAGTGCGTGCATGTGCTGGTACACATATACTCAGCTTATGTCAAAAGCTCGATTTTTTCTAATATACTTCTCCAGTACTGGGACTGTTCAAGGTCTGAAATATCCGCATTGGTTCGGTGTATATGTTTTTACTAAAATCTTCTAGCAAGTTTTTCCTTTCTAACAAAAACCAGTATTCACAAGAAATTCCATTTTTTTAATCTGATCCAATGCGGCATTGTTACGGAGGATATATTATATGGAAGATTGATATATGAGTCTTCATTAACATAAAAAAGATGGAAAATATACTATAAATGCAAATGGGAAACAAAAAGAAAAAAACAAAATCCTCCCAAAAAAGAGAATTACGAAGAATGAAAGGGAAAACCCGATAAAAGTTCCTCCGTGTTTCAGCCCTGCATGAACTGTCAAAGCCGCAGACGATGCTGCTGAAGTTGAGCAGCTCTCTCTGCTAATCAGTCCCCGATTTCACCTCCCGGGAGAGAGGAATCGGGTCTGCCCTTTGCGCTCGTGCCGCTGATTAGACAGAGAGAAGCTGACACCGCAGAAGACAGTCGCCTGGTCAAGAAACATGTGGGACCTGATAGGGAAAGCGGCCGTGGCCCTGGTGGCGGCGCGCCTCGGCTGGTCCGTCCTCAAGGGGCTCTATGGGTCCTTCCTGGCGGCGGCGTTGGGACTCAACCTGAAGGTCAAGAAGACGGGCGAGTGGGCAGGTGAGGCCAGGGGAAGCGGGGGAGCTAGCAGGGGCAACGGAGGGATAAAGGAGAGGGTTGGTGAGGCCAGGGAAGTGGGTCACGGGAGTGGGCAGGTGAGGCCGCGGGGGATAGGGACCGGGCAGGTAAATGTTTGCCGTCGGACAGGAAAGTGGGATTCTTTATAAATGAGCAAATCACCATAAGGGAGACATAGAAATTTTGGGCACACCCAGGCTTGGCAAATGAACTTATTGAAAAAAAAGTGACCGAGTTGATTACAATGCTAATGGATTGTCAGAGCATACTGTGCAGACTAGTGAAATTGCTGTAGACCAATTTTTTTCATATTTTTTGGATTTCCATGTGAAAGTGGAGTATTTGTTTACAACCAAACTATACCTGTCAAAGACTAATGAATAACCCTCATCCTTAACATACAAATAAATAAATGTGAATTCTTTACAGTATGGATGCACTTGCCAGAAACTGTCCAAACTCCATGTAACAAACTCTATTCATTTCTTAAATTACTGTGATTAGATGTGGCCTTCGGGCACTGCCTGAGGGCCAGACTATAGAGTATTTTGGTATAAGTTAAAGACCGCGACGCGCGTAGATAGAGGAAAATGGACACCGCCATCTTATAGAGCGGGAAAAATAGAAGGGGATAGCGTATAGTTTAAGATGCACCGGCCTTATTGTCATCTTGGTATGCATGGCAAGACAGCAGAAACTCGGGGGCACTGAGTGGACTTGGGGTGTGAGTGGTGCTTTCTGCAGTGTTTTTCCTTTATATGTGGTGTTACCATTTGTGCATTATTATTTCTTGATCTAAGTACTTTAACATTTTATCCTCTGCATTAATGTTATCTTCACTTTGCGCTAGCTTAGGGCATTCATACTAGAAAGATTTATTGAATAAACCCCATCCTAAACATACAAACTATCACAAAGATAGCTACAGTAACTGAAAACCTTCCACACATGAAACCCTTTGACCCCTAACAAGCACTGTACTTGAGGGCTCTGTTCCGAGCCTCGAAGACCATTTTTTCTCCCTAGCTAATGGGGTCCTTTTGTGTATATTAACCATGTGTAGTAATACAAAACTAGTAGACATGACAGTAATGATTTAGGTCAATCTTTATGGTATAGATGCTCCAAGCTAGTGCAAATTGAAGATGGTATTCTTGTAGAGGAGTAAAAATTGCAATTGTTAGTTACAAGAAATGCGAGCAGTAAAGCCACAAATAAGAGAAAAGAGTACAGAAAGGGCTGCTCACAGTCTGAGTCTACTTGGCGCTTCCAAGCTTCAGCTCTATCGTGCTGTGCATACCGAGGTAAAGACTTACGGCCGGTTCGTTAGAATTATGCCAGGCCCAACCCAATGAATTTTCTTAAGTAAAGACGCAGAAATAAAGGCCTATCTGTGTATGTATATGATAGATATGCATATAACTGTCTATTTGCCCGGTTGATATGCATGTCTAGACTGATAAATATGCATTTATTTCTTTATTATGCATGTCAAGTATACGAATATTCTTTGGGTTGGGCCTCGCACAATTCTAACAAACCGGCAGTATGTTTCCCATAGGGTGTTGGAGGGGGGGTAGGTAGAGCTTTCTATCAACCCTCACCTTGGGTAGTGCCCAAAACGCACATTCAGTGGCGGTAATTTAGATTTTTGGAATAAATTTTAACATGTGGGATTGGGGTCTTGTTCGCTGGCGAATGCATCCTTGAGTTATGTACTGTGCAGTTTTGATACTGGACTGTAATCATCATGAGGGAATTGGAAAAATAGGAAGAGATAACAAGATATTTAAATGCTATTATAATCTCACTATAATTACACCAGTTCATTACACTGTATAGAATGAGAATATATAATATCTGTTCATTTATAGTTTATCCGAACTTGTGATTTTCTTTTATGCCTAATGTTATTTTGGGGATACATCTAGTGCTTTGATTGATCTCTTTCGTGTTGCAAATGTATAGTTTTCAAGTTATGCCTCTTTTTTAACTATGCCTACCTGCTCATTCCTAATGATCTTGTGGGGACCTGTTTTTTTTTTGGGGGGGGGGGGGCATGAAAGTGAGTAATATGCATTGCTAATGGTTCTTCTGATTTCTGTCTGTATGCACTACATTTCACCAAACCTTAGTAATTACTCAGCATTTTTTTCTTATTTT
>NC_091582.1:28403364-28405864 GCF_042767895.1 Penaeus vannamei | reverse complement strand
GAATAATCATGTAATTCTTTATGTTCTGTAAACCCTATATCTTCACTGCAGACTTTTTGCTCTTTTTTTTTCTTTACTGAAAAAATCTGAGAAGCAACAAATAAGATTGGTGTGTCCTTAACACAAAACTTCAGCCTCTATTTATTACTTACAGTTCTGCATGACTCTTTGTATATTATTTAATAATATTTTCCCTTCAGACAGTAAATATGGAACTGAGACAAAGATCATAGATGTGGACTTCACCAAAAGTGACATCTATGACCGCCTGAGGAAGGAATTGGCCGACATGGACATTGGGGTTCTTGTCAACAATGTGGGAATGAGCTATGATCATCCAGAATACTTCAATAACCTTGAGAATGGAGACGAGTAAGTTGTCTGATATTCTCTTGGTTTGCCTTTGTTTTATATTTCAGTTGAGTAAATGTGATAAGATGAAATCTACTTTTGGACTCGATTTGTTCTTATTTCACCCTGAAATGCATAAGCACATCTGTTTGTTGGTTGAAATGGAGGTGATGTTATAATAAATTATATGAAAAAATTGGTATTATGTATTCTTTGTCAAGCAAATTTAACTTGTAGACTTAGAGTACATGCAAGACCCTTTGTAGTTTTGTTTTGTTAATTTTGTCAACACAAATGATTTCTCTCCCTTTCCCTTCCTCCCTTCCTTCCTCCTCCCCCTAAATGAATGTTTTTGTCTTTCAGGATGTGTCACCGACTCATCAACTGCAACATCATGTCTGTGACAATGATGAGCCGTGTTGTCTTGCCTGGAATGGAAGAGAGAAAGCGAGGTCTGATCATCAATGTTGCATCACTCTCTGCCACTATTCCTGCCCCTCTGCTGGCTGTTTATGCTGCCACAAAGGTATAGTCATGAATTTATAGTGAGTAATTGTGTTTGAAATTGGTTGGGTGTGGTTAATGCATAGAATTAATTTGTAGTTTAAGGGGAACGTCCCTATATGCGGCGGGCATAATTATGGTTCCCACATGTGGGGATGATGGTCCCTCAAAAAACGATTTTTAAACTTTCTTTCATATGTGTCTGTGTGGTTGATTCCTTGTCCCAAAGGATTATGAATTATGTCATGAAAAAAAACATGAATGAACATGAATGAATTCTTGAGACAAATACGATTCTTTTATTTTTTTATTTTTTTATTTATTTTTTATTCAATGTAGTTTCCTCAGAAAAAAGGAATTTTTTTTTTTTTTTTTTTTTTTTTTTTTTTTTTTTTTTCAAAAAATTGTAAAAAAAAGAGAGCAAAATTTCAAAACTGGGAATCATAGTTTTCTGCGCATTTTCACAAGGTTTCCAAAGATATACCCAAAATTTTAATTGGATAAAAACTCTGGGACAAGGAATCAACCATAGCTTGAAAAAAAGAAAAATTGAAAAACAAGCAAACAAAATGTTGGATATTTGAAGTTCATTTCTCATATTTTTTTATTTATGGATTTTTACCATTTCATTACTGTAGAAACTACTATTATTTCTCCTTCAAACGCACTTTGTTAGGTAAAGATACGATCATTAGTCTCCGAGTTAGAGAAACAAAGAAACAAATGACTCCCGTGGAAAGGAGCAAATCCAGACCCAGGACAACATGACTCATCTACAAAATTGGTTGTTTCATGTCTTATACCTCTTTTATTAATGTTTTCTTGTGTTTACATTATTTACATGTGTATACACATGGAAATTATTGTAAAGGTAGATGTTCGTGGATATGTGTTTATGCATATATGGGCATATACCCAATAGATCCATGATTATTTATTTTATGTATTTATTTTCTTTATAGTCCAGTCTACTCTTCTCCACATCGTCTAACGATGTGATTCTTCCTCGAAACAAGCGATAAATGTTTAGTCACGAGCGGAGTACTTGTTATGGAGGGATAATGAATTGTTTCTTATTTATTAGAAATAACTGTTCAGAATATGTTGATATATCAAAAATATTTTGAAATACAAATTCCTTATATTCATTTTTCATGGATGCTTTGTCTTGTGATGTAACAATAGGTATCAGATATTTGTAGGCCGATTTTAGGGGTTTATACAAATAGATTATATCATTTTCTTTACATTTTTTTTTCCTCATAAAATGGATTTATAATGCCCTAATGATGTTTAATTGATTATTTAGTTTTCAAAGAAAGTGCATGCTTAAAATTATTGCAATCAAAAAAGTCTGAAATGGTGGCGAAGCAGGAAACTCTGCTGCATGGGTCCCTTTGAGACGGCCGTTGATGCGGGGGAGTGCCCAGCCCCTGTAAATATCTATTTGTTACAGACTTATAACTGCTCATGTATTATCACTGAACCCTAAACATACTTGCTAAACATACTTGTATGATGAATATGTCAAAATCAAATCATATCTACTTTATTTTATGGGAAATTTAAAGAGCTGTGTAAGGATTTTTTATTATTTTTCTTCGTTTTTCATGTCATAAATGAAAAACTGTTATGATAAGTCACT
>NC_091582.1:28376677-28379177 GCF_042767895.1 Penaeus vannamei | reverse complement strand
GTCTGTCTGTCTGTCTGTCTGTCTGGCATGTCCCCTTTCTCCCCCCTCTCTCTCTCTCTCTCTCTCTCTCTCTTCTCCCCCCCTCCCTCTCTCTCTCTCTCCCTGTCTCTCTATGTCCTCTCTCTCTCTCTCTCTCTCTCTCTCTCTCCCTCTCTCTCTCTCCCTCTCTCTCTCCTCTCTCTCTCTCTCTCTCTCTCTCTCTCTCTCTCTCTCCCTCTCTCCCATCCTCCCTCCTTCCTCCTCCACTCTCTCTCTCTCTCTCTCTCTCTCTCTCTCTCTCTCTCCCTCCTCTCTACTCTTCTCTCTCTCTCTCTCTCTCTCCTCCTCCCTCCCTCCCTCTCTCTCTCTCTCTCTCTCTCTCTCTCTCTCTATCTTTTTCTCTCCTCCTCTCTCTGTCTCTCTTTCTTCCTTCCTCCCTTCCTCCTTCTTCTCTCTCTCTCTCTCTCTCTCTCTCTCTCTCTCTTCTTCTCTCTTCTCCCTCTTCTCCTCTTCCTCTCTCTCTTCTCTCTCTCTCTCTCTCTCTCTCTCTCTCTCTCTTCTCTCTCCTCCTCCTCCTCCCACTCTTCTCCTCCCTGCTCTCTCTTCTTCTTCTTCTCCCTCTCTTCTCTCTCTCTCTCTCTCTCTCTCTCTCTCTCTCTCCCTCTCTCTCTCTCTCTCTCTCCCTCCCATCTCGGGCGGACGGCAGCGTTTCCATGGCAACCGCGTAGACGCCTTTCGTGCCGAGGGGAAGCCGGGCGGTTGTCGGCGCCACTCCCCTCGAGAGCTCTATAGATAATTAAGCAATTTTCCGACCTATAAATGCAATTCCTCGGCGCTGCCTAGATTCATCAGCACACCTCATGAGGGAGTAACGAGAGTGAGTGGAGTGGGGGGCAGGGGTGAGGGGAAGAGAGGGAGGAGAGGGAGATGGGGAGAAGGAGGGGGAGGGGGAAGAGAGGAGAGGGAGATAGAGGGAGAGGAGGAGGGAGATCGAGAGAAGAGGGAGACAGATAGAGAGAGGAGAGGGGGGGAAGAGAGGAAGGGGAGGAAGGGGGAGAGGAGGCGAGAGAGAGATGTGGGAGAGGGAAGATAGGGAGAGTGAGGGGGGTAAAAAGAGCAGGAGAGTGAGAGAGGGATCATTGGAGAAGAAGAGGGGAAAGGGGTATTAGGGAAGACAGGGGAGAAGGGGAGAGAGGAGAGTCGGGACGAGATGAGAGAAGAAGAAAAAAAGAGAGATGGGGAGTGGAGAGGGGAGAAAGAGGGGAGTGGGGGAGAGGGAGAGAGAGGGGGAGAGGGAGTGTGAAGAGGAAAAGGAGAGGGGGAGGAGAGGATAAGTATGGAGAAAGGGGGAGGGAAAATGGAGAGATGGAAGAGAAGAGGAAAGGGAGAGAGAGAGAGGGGGAAAGGGAAAAGGGCAGAGGGAGTAGGAGACAGAGGTGAGAGGAAGGTGTGGGAGAGAAGGAGAGGGGAGAGGGTGATCGGAGGATAGAGAGAAAAAAGGGGGAGAGAGGAGACGGAAAGAAGGAAGAGGAGAAGAGAGAAAGAGGGGAGACGGAAAAGGGAGAGGGAGAGAGGAAAGGGAAGAAACAGGAGGAGGGGGAGGGGAGAAAGAGGAGAGAGGGAGAAGAGGGTAAAAGGGTGGGGGGAGAGGGAGAGGGGGAGAGGGAGAAGAGATGGAGAGGGGGAGAGGGAGAAGAGAGGAGAGAGGAGAGAGGAGAGGGTAGAAAGAAGGGAGAGGGGACATAAGGAAAAGGGAAGGAGAGGGGAGAAAAAGGGGAGAGGGAAAGGAAAGGGAAGAATAAAGGGAGATAGGGAGAGGGGATATGTTCAAGAGTGAGATAGACTAAAAGAGACTAAATGCGAGGGAGAGAAGAATTATGAGAAAGACTGAAAGGGAGAGAAGAATTATGAGAAAGACTGAAAGAGAGAGAAGTAGAAGAAAAAAGAAAGAGAAAATAGGAATAAAGCGAATTGTAATTGTGGAGATGACAATAATGAAGTGATGATAATGATTATCCTAATGATAGCGAACATTACGCTAGTCCTGGTAGTTATAGCAACAATACTGATATTAAAAGAAAAAAAATACAATGATCATAATGATGATAACAACACTAATAATCTATGATGATAATAGTAGTAATCATGGTAATAAATATAGCGATAAACGTAATTAGAATTATGATAATGACGATAATTATGATATCAATGGTAATGATAATGATAATAATGATGGTAGTAATAATGATGATAATGGTGATAATAACAATGATAATAATAATAACAATAATTGTATGTTAGTGATAATGATAATGACAATAAAACAAGAATGATTATAATTAGGATAATAACAATAACAACAACAAAAAATACTAATGACAAAAATGATAATAAGAACAATGATAATGATGATAAAGATATGATCATAATGTTAATAGCAATGATAATAAAATAACATAATGATATTGATTATAATTGTTAATGATAATATTAATGCTAATGATAAATCACAAGTATAATG
>NC_091582.1:28349177-28351677 GCF_042767895.1 Penaeus vannamei | reverse complement strand
CTTTCCTTATCTATAGAAAGAAAGAGAGATAGATGAAGATATATAGACCGAGGCAGGCAGAGAGATAGATAGATAGATACACATAGAAATAGACAGATAGATAGTCAGATAGGAAGACAGGTGGACAGATTTCCAGGTAAGTTGACAGACAGACAGATAAACATAGAGGTATATATGTATATATATATATATATATATATATATATATATATATATATATATATATATATATATATATATACATATATACATATATACACAAATAGATCGAGGGAGATGAAAGATCGCAAAATTATGATAAAAAATAAATAAAGGTGTAACCGAGAAATAGGTAAAAATGTGTGTAGTGGATAGCCATGTGATATCTGCAATATTTGACAGGTGAGTGATTTTGCAAGATATGAAAATGACGTTGCTTTTCCAAAAGGATAAAGCAACAAGAACAACAACAAAAAATTGTTTTACATATCACATCCATTGTACAAGTGAATGACATCAGATCGTGTCCGAACACGTGCTGACTTCGGTAAATCTTATTCACAAAGATTTATATTTTTTAACGTTTCAACCTCTCTCTCTCTCTTCCTCTCTCTCTTTCTCTATTACGCCAAACATTACTTTCCAGTAAAGATTGAATGAGTTAATCTTTACTCGAATTTTCCTCACTGCTTGTCGACTAGGAAGGCAAGGATTCGGACACACGCCGAGAGCCCATTCACACGAGTGTCTCCTTTCGTCTCTCTCTCTCTCTCTCCTCCCCCGCCCTCTCTCTCTTTCTCTGTCTCCCCCCACCCCCTCTCTCTCTGTCTCTGTCTGTCTCTCTCTCTTTTTCCTTTCCTCATCGCTCTTCCATTCCCTGCCCCTCTCCTCTCCGTCCCTCTCCCCTTCACATCTCTCTCTCTCTCTCTGTCTCTCTGTTTGTCTCTGTCTCTTTCTCTCTCTCTCCCCCCCTCTATCTGTCTTTTTGTCTCTGTCTCTCCCTCCCTCTCCCCTTCCCCCCTTCTCTCTCTCTTTGTCTCTATTGTTATAATCATCATTATTATCATTGCTGTTGTTATTAATGTTATTATTATTATCATTATTATTATTGTTATTATTATTATCATCATCACCAATAACATTATCATCATCATTAATATTATCATTATTACTATTTCATTGTTATTGTTGATATCATTATCATCATTGTTGTTGTTATGATGAAAGTCATTGTTAGTAATAGTAGGAGTTGCAGTTGTAGTAGTATTACTAGTATTATTGTTATCTTTACCATCATTATTATCATCATTACCATTACCATTTTTACTGTTATCATTAGTATTACTATAATTTTGTCATTGTTATTGTCATTATCATTATTATCATCATCATGATCATCATGATCATGATTATTATTATTATTATTATTATTATTATTGTTATTATTATTATTATTATTATTATTATTATTATTATTATTATTATTATTATTATTATTATTATTATTATTATTATTATTATTATTATTATCATTATCATTATCATGATCATTATTATTATCATCATCATCATTATTGTGATTGTCATTATTATTACTATCATTATTATTATTGATATTATTACCATTATTATTATTATCATCATCATCATCATCATCATTTTTATTATCATTACTATTATAATTATCATTTTTATTTTAATCCTTGTTGTTATCTCTATCATTACCATTATCTTTATTATGATCATCATTATTATTACTATTGCTACCATCATATAATTGGTAATAGTATAGTTATTCTCAATGTAATCTTATAATCGTTGTTATCATTACCATCACATTATATCCTTTTCATTACTATTATTGCCATTATCATCATTATCATCAGCTCTTACCTCCCCATCCTCAATATCATACTTTTCATCACCATCATTCATATCAACGCAATCATCTTTTATCACCAACATCACCATCATCACCAACTCATCACCAACACTTCCGTTAAAACACCCAGAAGAGAAATCCGAGAAAATCTTGCTCCCTCGCCAAAAACGAAGGAAAAAGGGAAAAAAAAAAGAGACGAAATTACTTCAGCCGGTCAAATAACGAAGCTGGGAGGCAGACAGGTGAGGAGCAAGTTCACACGTGATCGATGAGTGGGGTTTGCGCTGCCATAAGTCGCCATTGCCGGCTGCCGGCGAGGACTCGTGGCGGTCCGCTCTAAGTTTGGAGAAGCGGGTGCCAGGTTATCAATCTATCTATCTATTTTTTTTTATTATTATTTCTTTTTTATTATTAAAAATTTTGTTAATTTATCTATCGATTTATTTATTCTGTTTTATCTTATTTACTCATTTCATCATTTTTAAGAGAGGTGGCCATGCGATGTTGGTTCTCTTTTCGAACTGGGTATGTCGCGTTGTAATGCTTCTTCTTCCATATGTTGCCATGTTGTTTCTGCATGTTGTCAGACCTGCCATGTTAATTCTACTATTTCATGAATGCTGCATCATCTATGCATGT
>NC_091582.1:28329004-28336504 GCF_042767895.1 Penaeus vannamei | reverse complement strand
ATTCTTATTATCATTGTTATAATCATTTTCGCCATTGTTATTAGCATTATCATTGTTATCATTATCATCAATTTTAATATTATTATTATTATTATTATTATTATTATTATTATTATTATTATTATTATTATTATCATTATTATTATTATTATTATTATTATTATTATCATTATCATTACTATTATTATTATTATTATGATGATGATGATGATGATGATGGTGATGATGATGAGGATTATCTTCATCATTATCATCATCATTATTACTACTTTCATCAAAATCGTCATTATTTCCATTATCATTACTATTATTATCACTATTATTATCATCATTATCATAATCATTATCAATATTGTCATCATTACTATTGTCATTATTGCTACAATTATCTTTATCATCATTGTTATCTTTTTTATTATCATTATTATTATTATTATTATCATTATTATTATCATTATTATCATTTTTACTATTATTATTACTAGTAGCAGTAGTATTTATACTTTTACTATTATCATTATTATTATCATTATTATAATTATTATTGTAGTTGTTGTTGTCATTTTTTTATTGTACTCGAAAAAATTCACATGTCACATATTTTTAGATGAAATATAATGATGATAATAATCATTATCATTATCATCACCATCATCATATTATTATATCTAAAAATATATGACAGAGAGAGAGAGAGAGAGAGAGAGAGAGAGAGAGAGAGAGAGAGAGAGAGAGAGAGAGAGAGAGAGAGAGAGAGAGAGAGAGAGAGAGAGAGAGAGAGAGAGAGAGAGAGAGAGAGAGAGAGAGAGAGAGAGAGAGAGAGAGAACTAGAGAGGACGAGAACTATTGAAAGCAATAAAGCCAAATAACAAAAAGTAATTAAAAAAGAAAGAAAAAAATCTAAATTAAAAAGGATAAAGCAAATTGAAAGTACAATAAAAATGGCAAGAAAGAAAGAAAGAAAGTGAGAAAGAAAGAAAATGAATAAAAGGGAAACACACCCGATGAAAGGTGACAGGAGCATTGATCTCAAAGTGTGATTGGTCCTGTGTTGTTTGTCGTCACTCTTTCCCCTCACTCTTTCCTATTCTCCTTTCTCTCTCTCTCTCTCTCCCTCTCTCTCTCTCTCTCACTCTCACTCTTTCCTCTTCTCTCCTCTCTCTCTCTCTCTGGCTTTCTTCTCTCTCTTTCTGTTTACAATTCTCTCTCTCTTTCTCTCTTTCCTAGTTCTCTCTCCCTCTCTCCCTCCCTCTCCCTCTCCCTCTCACTATCGCTTTCTTTTCTCTCTCGCTTTCTTCTCTTTCTCTCTCTCTCTCTGTCTGTCTGTCTGTCTTTCTCTCTCCCTCTCTTCTTTTTTGTTGTTCATTTTCTCCCTTTTTCTCCCTCATTTCCCCTTTACTTTCCGTGTGATGGTTTTGAATTGTTTCCTCTATTTTTATTTTTTCTCTTCAGCTCCCCTTCCTATCCTTTTCCCCTCTTCCTCCCCATCCTATGCCTCTATATTTTTTACTCTGCCCCCTTTCCCCTCTTCTTTCCCTCCTCAGTCCTCTCCTTTGTTGTTCTGTTTTTTGTCTCGATCTTCTATTTTCCCTTTGCTCTCTTTCCCCTTTTCTTTTCCACCTTCTTTTCTTTTTGTCTTCTAGTGTTTTTTTTTATTTCCATTTCCTATTTTCTTGCTTTCTGATGTCTGTTTTACATCCATTTCTTCAATTTCTTTTTTTCCCCTTTTCCTTTTCTGTCCTCTCTGTCTCCTTTTGTCTGCTCCTTCCCTACTCTCTTTCCCCCTTCCTTTTCCTTCTCCTCTTCCTCTTCTCCTCCCCTCCTCCACCTTTCCCTCTCCCTTAACTCTCTCCTTCTCTCCCCTCCTCCCCTTTCTCTTTTCCTTTTCCTCTCCCTACCCCTCCCCTCTTTGCCCTTTCCCTCTCCTCTTCCTCTTCTCCTTCCCACTTCCCCTCTCCTCTTCCCTCTTTCCCTCTCCCTTTCCTCTTCTCCTTCCCCCTTCCCCTCTCCCTACCCCCCCATCCCCCATGGCCTTACTGCTCAGTTGACCTCTGATATATCGATCGGGGGGAGGAGGGGGGGGGATGATAGACAGAGGCTGATGCACAGAATTATTGACTCGGGATTGAAGGTACCGTCTGACATGTTTGTATGTATGCGTATATACAAAAGCAGCGTAATTATACGTGCAGTTTTCTGTATATGGTACCAACAGAGTGAGTGTGCCTGTGTGTGTATGTAGTTATGTATTATAGGGTATGTATGTATGTGTGTATGTATATGTAACAATGAGTGTTTGGATGAATGAATATATCCCAGGATGTATTTAAGTACACACGTATGAATGTATGCACGCATTCATATACATACTCACCACGCATGTACGGAAGCACAAACACATACACGCACATTCTATATATAACCTCTTACACAAAACCAATAAACACGCTTTTGGAACATGTCCGAAACATGCTATAGACACGTTTGCATACACGTCCGACGCTCCGGACTTTCGAACCAGCGAACACATGCAGAGAGACTGAAGCAGAAGTTTCGTCGGCGGGAATGCGAGTCGCGACAGTCACTTGTCTGAGGATTGTTTGGGAGTGTCTGCTGGAGGTTCCGGGTATGGCGCTTGTTTAAGGTTTCGGGCAATTGTTTGGGTTCTGTGGGTCTGTGAGGTCTTGGAATGTATGCGTGTGTGTGAACTGTATGTATGTATGTGTATGTATGGATGCATGTATGTATGGATGTGTATGTATGTATGTATGGATGGATGTATGAATGTATATGTATGTATGCATGTATGTCTATATGTATGCATGCATTTATATATGAGTGTATTTGTATGTATGTAAGTATGTATGCATTGATGTATGGATGTATGAATGTATGTGTATGTATGTATGTACATGAAAAATTTCACTAATAGGTATGAATATGAACATAAAGAAAAAAAATCAAAACAAAAAGAAAAATCCCAAACTTTTTCCCTTCCCTTTCACCCTCCCCTCCCTCCCCCGCCCCCAACAACAACAACAAACAAAAAAATACAAGAAAAAAAAAAATGGTCACAAGTCACAAAGTTCACCAGATGTCTTTCTCGGTCGTTTTAACCCTTTTTAAGAAATTGTCTCTTGCCCATATGCCGCGACAAAAAAAAAAAAAAAAAAAAAAAAAATGGCCGACACACACGCGCTGAAAAACAAAAACAAAAACAATAAAACAAAGACAGATGTTCAAGGCGAGGTTAGCTACGAGACCACAGACGATGGGGGGGGGGGGGTAAGAAAAGAGGTTGAAAGGGGAGTTGAGATGTAGGAGCAGAGAGGCAAGGGAAGGGAAAGAGGTAGGAGTAAGGAAGGGCAAAAGGAGGGTAGGGTAAGAGGGAAGAAAGGGTAGGAGGAGTAGAGGGAAAGGGCAAGAGGGGTAAAAGGGAAAGAGGAAGGAGTAGGAAGTAAGGAAGAGCAAGAGGGGTAGAGGGAAGGGGAAGGGGTAGGAAGTAAGGGAAAGGGCAAGGGTGAGGAAAGGGAAGGGGTAGGAAGTAAGGAAGGGGGCAAAAGAGAAGGGTAAAGGAAGGAAGAGGCAAGAGGGTAAAGGAAGGGGAAGGAAAGGGAGCAAGAGGGTAAGGAAGGGGAAGGGGTAGGAGTAGGGGGGAAAGAGGCAAGAGGGGGTAAGGGGAAGGGGGGGAACAAGGGGAGTAGGGGGGAAAAGTGGTAGAGATGGGGGGAAAGGGGGCAGAAGGGGGTGAGGAAAGAGGGGAAAGGGGTAGGGAAGTAAGGGGGAAAGGGGCAAGAGGGAGTAAAGGGGAAAGAGCAAAGAGGGAGTAAAGGGGGAAGAGAAAGGAAGTGGTAGGAGGCAGGGAAGGGGCAAGAGGGGTAAGGGGGAAGGGGGAAGGGGGTAGAGTGAGGGAAAGGCAGGAGGTAAGGGATAAGGCGAAGGGGTAAGGGGAGGCAAGGGAATTTTAGGAGATAAGTTGGGAGTTATTGAGGGGGAAAGAGGGGGAGGGTTGAGGGAGGGGAGAGAGAGACATAGGGTAG
Organism: Penaeus vannamei; assembly: GCF_042767895.1. Lineage (NCBI taxonomy): Eukaryota > Metazoa > Arthropoda > Malacostraca > Decapoda > Penaeidae > Penaeus > Penaeus vannamei. The sequence continues at coordinate 28,332,464 of NC_091582.1, read as the reverse complement.
GGATAAAAGAGGAAAAGAGGCAAGCATGGTCCTTTTTTCGAAAAGTAATTGTGAACACAATTCAGTCTGAACACTTTTCTTGGCGATTAAGTTTTTTCTTTTTTCTCCCCTTCCCCGTCTCTCTCTGTCTCTTTCTCTATCTTCCTGTTTGTTTGTCTGTCTGTTCCTCTCTCTCCTTCTCTCTCTCTTTCTCTCTCCTCTCTCTCTCTCCCCTCCCTCTCTCTTACTCTCTCTCTCTCTCTCTCTCTCCTCTCTCTTCTCTCTCCCCTCTCTCTCTCTCTCTCTCACTCTCTCTCTCTCTCTCTCTCTCTCTTCTCTCTCTCCTCTCTCTTCTCTCTCCCTCTCTCTCTCTCTCTTCTCTCTCTCTCTCTCTCTCTCTCTCTTCTCCTCCTTCCCCCTTCCCCTCTCTCTCTCTCTTCTCTCTCTCTCCTCTCCCCTTCCTCCCTCTCTCTCTCTCTCTCTCTCTCTCTCTCTCTCTCTCTCTCTCTCTCTCTCTCTCTCTCTCTCTCTCTCTCCCCTCACTCCTCCCTCCCTCCCCCCATCTCTCTCTCTCTCTCATCCTCCTCCCTCCCTCCCCCCCTCTCTCTCTCTCTCTCTCTCCTCCCTCCCTCCCCCCCCTTCTCCCTCTCTCTCTCTCTCCCTCTCTCTCTCTTTCTCTCTACCCTCTCTCTTCTCACTCCCTCCCTCTCCCCCATCTCTCTCTCTCTCTCTCTCTCTTTCTATCCTCTTTTCTCTCTTTTCTCTCTCTCTCTCTCTCTCTCTCTCTCTCTCTCTCTCTCTCTCTCTCTCTCTCTCTCTCTCTCTCTCTCTCTCCTCTCTCTCTCCCCTCCCTCCCTCCTCCCTCCCTCCTCTCCCCTCTCTCCTCTCTCTCTCTCTCTCTCTCTCTCTCTCTCTCTCTCTCTCTCTCTCTCTCTCTCTCTCTCTCTCTCTCTCTCCCCCTTCTCTCTCTCTCTCTCTCTCACTCCCAAATTTAAATAGTGATAGTTTGGGAATATTTTTCTTACATATAGTGTTGCCATTTATGGGGTATTTTTATTTCTTTTCAAAAAAATTTCAATATTGAATTCATTGTTTTGTTTCACGATATTATCATTATCATTGTTATCAATATTATTATCTTTCTTCTTTATTGCTATCATTACTACTTCTACTATCATTATCGTAATTATTATTCTAATAGTAATCCTTATCATCATCATTATTATTATTATTATTATTATTATCATTATTATCATCATTATTATCATTATCCCTATTGTTATCATTATTACTAAAATTGTTATCATTGCTATGATGATGATAGTTATTGTCATCATTATTGTGACTATCATTACCATTAGTATTGTTATAATTGTTATTATAATAATCATTATTGTTATTTGTATTATTTGTGTAGTCATTATCACTATCATAATTACCATCATTAATGCTATTACTGTCGTAATAATGTCGTAATGTTTGTTGTTATATAGTTATCATTGTTCAAGTTAAATAGTTATTGTTGTTCTTATTATCAGCTTTATCATCATCATCATCGTTATCATCATCGTTGTCGCTATTATCTTTATCATTATTGATATTATAATCATTATCAATATTTCTAGAATGTTGTAGAAATATAAGTAGAAAATATAAGTAGGAATATAAGTAGAAAAGCCTGTAGGTTTTCTACTTATCAATCCCTCTATTAAAAGATTTTAAAAAATCTGTATGAATATCTTTAAAAAAATGCTAAACGCCAACCGACATTTGTTTTGAATTTGAGGGTAAGATGTATAAAGAAGGAGAAGAGGATGACGAGGAGGAAGCAGGAAAATACAAAATAAGAGAAAAGATGAAGAGTAAGAAGGAAAGAGACGAGAAGCAAAATTAGAAAAGAAAGATACAGAAGGGGAGGAGGAGGAGAAGGAGGAGGAGGATGGGGAAGCAAAAAAAAGGAGAAGAAGAAGAAATAAGAGAGGAGGAGGAGGAAAAGGAGCAGGAGCAGGAGGAAGGAAGGAGGAGGAAAAGACGGAGAAGGAGGGGGAAAGGGAAGGGACTGAGGAATGATAATGATAATAATAATAAGAAGAAAGAGCAAAAGGTGGAGAAGAAAGACGAGGACGAAGAAGAATGGGAGTATGATACGAATAAGGAAACGGAGGAGGGGATATATAGATGAAAATATGAAGAAGAAAGAGAAAGAAAGTGAAGAGAAGGAGAATGCGGATGATGATGAAAAATAAGAAGAAAAAGAAAATGATAAAACTGAACAAGAGAAAGAGAAAATAAATAGAGGGAGAAAAAGAAGAATAGGATGTTGAAAATGGCGAAATCATGATGTAGAAGAAAGAGAAAGAAAAATAGAAGAAAAACAAGAGAGAGAAAAGAAAAGAAGAGAAGAAGAAGATGGACAGTAAGATTAAGAAAAAGATAAAGAAACAGAAGAAGAGGCAGAAGATGATAAAGAAAAAGAAGAAGAAAGTAAGAAAGACCATCAAGCAAATCATTCTGTAACAAACATCCTTTTTTATTTTTTTCTTTAAGCGAATGAAACGAAACCCCACCGCCCTTCTGTTCCCCCAAAATCCCTCCTCTCTCTCGGGTTCCGAGGTACGTGTTTGCCGCCGGAAAACCCCCTCCCCCCTCTGTCCCCCCCTTTCCCTTTCCCCTTCCGTTGCCCCCCCCCCCCCTCTCGAAGTACCTGCACGTGATATCTTGTTATCTTCCCATCATGCTCTCATTTGCTTTATCTCCCGCATATATGCAAATACCATTCAGTACACGATTGATATTTACGCGGTGAGTAAAGCTCGGGTTGGTTCGTCTGCGTGTGTGTGTGTGGGTATGTGTGTGTCTTTTTTGGTTTGTATTTATCTCTCTTCCTCTCTTGCTCTGTTTCTCTCTTTCTCGGTCTCTGTCTGTCTGTCTGTCTCTCTCTGTCTCTCTCTCTCTCTCTCTCTCCATCTACATTTCTCTGTCTGTCTGTCTGCCTGTCTCTCTGTCTATCTCTGTCTCTTTCTGTCTGTCTGTATCTCTCTTTCTTTGTCTCTGTTTGTCTGTCTGTCTGCCTGTCTGTCTGCCTGTCTGTCTGTCTGTCTCTCTCTCTCCCCCCCCCCCTCCCCCCCTCTCTCTCTCTCTCCTGTGTCTGTCTGTCTGTCTGTCTCTCTCTCTCTCTCTCTCTCTCTCTCTCTCTCTCTCTCTCTCTCTCTCTCTCTCTCTCCTTCTCCTTCCATGTGCTCCCGAAACGATCGTATTTCAAAAGAGTAATAGCTTCTGAAGTAATCCAAGATGGCTTTTGAGCAGCGCTCCTAAGCATCTTTAAGGTTATTCTATTTAGATTCGATTGGGGAGAGAGAGAGAAAGAAGAGAGAGAGAAGAGTAAAAGGAAAAGGAGAAAAGAGAGAGAGAGAGAGAGAGAGAAGAATGAGTGTAGATGAGTGCAGGAAACAAGTGGACAGCTAAGGAAAACACACACACA
>NC_091582.1:28311504-28324004 GCF_042767895.1 Penaeus vannamei | reverse complement strand
ATTTTTTTCCCTTCTTCCCCCCCCATTTTTCCTCCCTTTTATTTTCTTCTTTTCCCCCTTTCTTTTTTTCCCCCCCCCCCTTTTTCTTCTTTTTCCCCTTCCCCTTTTTTTTCTCCCCCCCTTCTCTTTTTTTTATTTTTCCCCCCCACCCCCCTTTTTTCCCCCCAAATAAATCTCTCTCCCCTTATTTTAAATTTTTTTTCCCTTTCCCCCCCCTTTTTTTTTAAAAATTTTTTTTCCCTTTTTTTTTACCCAACCCCCCTTTCCCCTTTTTTTCCCCCAATCCCCCCCTTTTTATCTCTTTCAACTTTTTTCCTATTTATTTAAATGATTAAATTATTTTCTTAAAAAAATTTTAAATTTTTTAATTTTCAAAAAAATTTTTATAATTAAAATGCCAAGTTTTTTGTTTGTTTTGTTTTTGTTCTTATTTTTTTTTTTTATTAACTTTATATAATTAAATGTAAAAAAAAAGGGAGAAGGAAAGGAAAAAAAAAAAAAAAGGGAAAAAATAATGTTTTTTTTTTAAAAAGAAAAAAAAAAACAACAAGGCGGGGGGGAAAAAAAAACTTCCCTCTCCTTCTCCTAATTCCAAAAACTTTTTTTCCTTTGTTTTTAAAAAAACCTCCTCTTCCCTCCCAAAACTTTTTTTCCCAAAAACTTTCCTTCCCCCCCCCCCCCCACTTTTTTGGGTTTGTTGTGGTTTCTTTTGGGGCCCTTCCCTCATTCTCTAGGTGCTTCTTTGTCACTCTTCCCTTCTCCTTCTTCTCCTTCCCTCCTCCTCTTTCCCTCTCCTTTATCTCCTTTCTCTCCACCACACCACCACTCTCTCTGCCTCCCCCAGACATCACACACTCTCTCCCTCCCTAGACACCTCTCCCCTCTCTCTCTCTCCCTATCAACCTCCCCTCTCTCTTTCCCTCCCTATCCACCTCCCCTCTCTCTCTCCCCCCTCTCTCTCCCTCCCTATCAACCTCCCCTCACTCTCTCCCCCCTCTCTCTCCCTCCCTACCAACCTCCCCTCTCTCCCCTCAGTCTCTCTCTCCCCTCAGAACTTTCCCTCGACTCCCTAATTTATTCCTAAATCGATTCGCAGCCGCCTTACCTCGTGCACGTCTCCAGACCACGAGACGATGTCTTAAGACTTTCCGAGACGTTTTCAAAAGAAACGTTTTTATCACATGTAAACACGCGCTGCCAACGTTTTTTGTTGTTGTTGTTGTTACTTATTTTTTGTTTACCTTTTTTGAGTTAACTTTGCGATATAATCCACTATGATAGAACAAATACAGCGTCGAAGAGAGAGAGAGAGAGAGAGAGAGGAGAGAGAGAGAGAAGAGAGAGAGAGAGAAGAAGAGAAGAAGAAGATAGATAGATAAGAATAGATAGATAGATAGATAGATAGATAGATAGATAGATAGAGAGAGAGAGAGAGAGAGACAGAGAGAGAGAGAGACAGACAGAGACAGAGAAAGAGAGAGAGAGAAGAAAGGGCATGTGCAAAAAGAAACAGACAAAGATCTAACAAACTTGCAAGTCCATAAGTATCACAAAAGACTAATGATTTTAATAAAGACCTTTGTTATTTAAGAAAAGCTCCTAAGGCCGTGCTTACACATCCACAAGAAACAGATTATATTAATAATCACACAATGAACAAATATCCATATGCACACACAACACACACACGCACACACACGTATTTATGCAAGTGTCTGTCTGTGTGTGTACGTGTGAGCATCAGAAATGCTAATGAAATCTCGCAGCAAGAATTATATAAGTTTAAAGTACATAAAAACTTCTTAATTAATGTGACTCGAAGTGAGACAAGAGCTTAAGTCTATGAAGAAAGTTACTCGGCATATATCTGAATATTAATACGAAAACTAAGATTATTATTTTCTTAAAGATAAGAGCGGAAGCAGCAACACGCTTGTTAGTCTAACTCTGTCTGTCTGTAGACATTTGTATCTGTATGTGTCTATCTATCTATCTTTCTGTCTGTCTATGTATCTATCGATCTGTCTTTTTATCTATCTATCTGTTTGTCTATCTTTCTCTCTCTCTCTCTCTCTCTCTCTCTCTCTCTCTCTTTATCTCACACTCTCGCTATCTCTCTCTCTCTCTCACTCTCTCTCTTTCTCTCTCTTTATCTCTCTCTCTCTCTCTTCCACTATTCACGTCATTTATATACCCTCCCCCCTTTATCAAACTTTTCATCTCTCCTTCTCCCATTCTCAGTTTCTGTCTATCATACACACACACACACAAATATATCTATCTATCTATCTATCTATCTATCTATCTATCTATCTATCTATCTATCTATATATGTATATATATATATATATATATATATATATATATATATATCTGTATATCTATATCTATCTATCTATCTATCTATATACTATTTATGTCTGTATCGTATGTATGCATGTATATACGTATATGCGTGTATGTAGGTATGTATGTATACATGTATTTATGCATGTATATTAATCTATCTCTCTACCTAAATACCTATCCATGTAGGTGTGTAGGAAAAGAGTACGACAAAGTAAAGAAAAGGAAAAGAAAATAAACACAAAGAAACAAAAAAGAAAAAGAAATCGCTAAATGAAATTCCCCCCCCCCAAAAAAAAAAAAAAAAAAAATCTTTATCCTGAACTAAACATTCCGAAGTTTTCCTTTGTCTACCTCCAACTAACGCGTGTAGGATATCTATCAGGATTTACACTTTGATTCCCTTAAGGATCAAAATCCTATAGGAAGGCCAGTAAAAAGGGTTCCTACGCTTCCGAACCGAACGTGACAGGAAAACATAAGGACGGGGGTTCTTCGGAGATAACAGGCAGGCTTTGTTGTGAGGGAAAGAGAAGATAAGAAAGTTTACGAAATGTTTCCATAATTCGTAACGAAGATGATATAGAATGGTGATTGGGAGGATAAGAATAATGTCTGTATAAAAAATGATGAATATTGTGATTATAAGGAAGTTGTCATTTTCTTTCGTAGGTTGTATTACAAGCAGTACAGTCTTCATTAACTATAACAGCAATGATAATGTCTTTATTTCAAGATAAGGAAGATAACACTGTCTTCGTAGAAAGATAACAAAATCTTAAATAATGATAATAAGAAATTCTTCTCTAGATATAAATAACACAATGCCTAAAAGATAACAGATAACAGATATAAGGGATAACAGTACCTTCATAAAAGACAACAAAAAGAGGTAGTGTCTTCACCAATGATGACAAAGACAATTTTTTTGTCAATTACAGCTTTTACTATATGACAGACAGCATATGGCCAGACTTTAAACGTGAGAAGAACTGAGAGAGATTAAAAGTCCGTTCATTCAAGAAACTGAGACAACAACAACAACAGCAACAGCAACAGCAACAGCAGCAGCAACAACAACAACAGCAACAACAATAACAACAACAACAACAGCAACAGCAGCAACAACAGCAGCAGCAACAACAACATCAACAGCAACAACAACAACAACATAAACAGCAACAACAACAACAGCAGCAGCAACAACAACAACAATATGCTTAAGCAGAAAGCAACAACAATAGCGCGTAAACATCAACAGCAACAATAACAACAACAACATTATAAACAGCAACAACAACAACAACAGCAACAGCAGTAGCAGTAACAACAACAGCAACAGCAGCAGCAGCAACAACAACAACAATAGCAACATCAACAGCAACAATAACAACAACAACATTATAAACAGCAACAACAACAACAACAGCAACAGCAGTAGCAGCAACAACAACAGCAACAGCAGCAGCAGCAACAACAACAACAATAGCAACATCAACAGCAACAACATAAACAGCAACAAACAAAAATATCAAAGTCTCTCAATGAAGACTGCAACTTCTCCATAACAGTCGACGGTCGAACGTGACAGGAAAACATAAGGTTTGAGATTTCTTCCAAGACAATATATTTTTTCAAAGACAAGTCCCTGATTTCTGGGTGAATGGCTGTCCGAAATAAACGCGAAGTCAAGGTTTTATTTTCCGTGGGTGAAGGAGGGGGGGGGGGCAAGAAAGGTTTGGTTGTGAATAGATGAGCGAGTGGATGAATGGATGAATGGATGGGTGGATGAATGAGTGAATAAATGAATTAATGGATGGATGGATGAATAAATGCATGAATGTATGAATGGATGGATGGATTAATGAATGAATGAATGGACCGATTAATGAATAGATGGATGGATGGATGAGTGAATGAATGGATGGATGGATGGATGGAGAAGAGAATAAATCAATGGATAAGGGATAAATGAATTGCTAAATGAGTTTATGGATGGATGGATGGACAGATGGATAGATGGAGAGCTAATAAATCGATTTATGGGAGATGAATGGATAAGTAGATGGATGAATGGATAGGGTGCTGAACAGATCGATGTATGACGGATGGACGGATGGATAGATGGATGAATGGGGGAAGGATGAATGAATAAGTGAATGGATGGATGGGCTGAAGAAATCAATGCATAGGGGACTAAATGGATAAATGAAAGAATGGACAAAATAGACAATTAATAGATGGATGGATAGATGGATTGAATTGATAAATCGATGAGTTGAGGAATTACGAAAGAATGGGTGGGTGAAAAAACGGACTGATGGATGGATGAGTCAACGACTTGATGGATGAATGAATGAATGGGCGGACGGATGGATAAATAAATGGATGAACGACCAGGTAAATAAAAATAAAAATCTAAATGAACAGATGGATACACGAAGGAATGTTATATTGGATAAATGAATGCATGAATAGATGAATAATGAACAAAGTGTCTGGAACGATGCTAATTAGAGCCTCCTGGGGGGGGGGGGGGATAATGGGCCTAATTAAGGAAAATAGGAAAAGGAGGGAGGTTTGCCAAGACGATTAAGAAAAGAGAGAGAATGGAGAGTAAAAGCAAAATATGTGGTAAGAATTAAGATAATTACGTGCAAGGTGGATAATGAGAATTGAGGCGGAGGGTTAAAGAGAGGGAGAGGGAGAGGGAAAAGGGGGGAGAGACAGAGAGAAGAGAAGAGAGAGAGAGAGAGAGAGAGAGAGAGAGAGAGAGAGAGAGAGAGAGAAAGAGAGAGAGAGAGAAGAAGAGATTGAGGGAGAGAGAGAGAGAGGGGGGGAGAGGGGAAGAATGAGAGACAGAGAGAGAGGAGATAGAAAGATATAGATAGAGAGAGAGGGGAGAAAGAGAGAGAGACAGATAGAGAGAGAGAGGGAGAAAGAGAGAGAGAGAGAAGGGGGGGGGAGAGAGAGAGAGAGAGTAAAAGAAAGAGAGAATGTTAAATAGATAGATAGATATAGACCGATAGATAGACATGGTTAATTTGTTCGTCGGTAAGCTAGTAATATAGACAGACAGATAGATTACTTGATAGATAGATAGATAAAGAAAAAGCGTGAGAGAGAAAGAGAGAAAAGAAGGACGAAAACGGAAAGCTAGAAACCGGAAGAAACCGCGCCACGTGCCTTTTCCTTCCAGATGTTTCCCCTCGCTGCTCCCCTCTTTAATATATATGTCTCACTCACAGTTGCCCCCTCACTAAGCCAGCCTCCCCCCTCCCCCCCTTCCCCCCCTTCCCCCCTCCCTCAACTCCACTCCCTCTACCCTCTTGCTTCCTCCCCCTCCTTATTACTTACCTTACCCTCTTCCCCTCATTTTATTCTCATTTATTCATTTTCTTTCTCTCTCTCATTCTCTTTCTCTCTCTATCTCTCTCTGTCAGTCTTTCTCTCTCTCTGTCATTTTCTCTCTCACTCTCTCTCTCTTTCTTTCTCTCTCTCTCTCATTCTCTCTCTCTCTCTCTCTCTCTCTCTCTCTCTCTCTCTCTCTCTCTCTCTCTCTCTCTCTCTCTCTTTCACTCCCTCTCTCTCTTTATCGCTTTCTCTCTGTCTGTCCTTCTCTTTCTCTACACCCCCTCACTCTCTCTCTCTCTTTCTATCTGTCTTTACCTCTTTCTCTCGTTCTCCTTCACTATGTCTCTACCTCTATCTCTCTTTCTCTCTACTGTTTCTCCTTAATTCTATCTATTTTGTTTTCCCCTATACATATACTCCCTCATACTCCCTCTAACCCCCCCCCCCTTCACCTTCACCCCCTACACTGATCCACCTTCATCAACTCTCCACCTACCTCCACCTTTACGTCTTTCTCTTCCCCTTCTTCTTCACCGTTCAACTTCCTCATCCTCCCCATTCCCTCTTACCCCCTAACTCCATCGTTTTCTCCTTCCCTCTCCATCCTTTCTCTTCCCCCACCCCTCTCTTAAGCCCCCCCTCATTCCCATTCACTTCACCGTCACCATTCCTCTCCTCCTCCTACTCCTTCTCTCCCTCCCTCTTTACCTCTCTTCCGTCTTTCCCACTTCCGCTAAAACTGCATCTTTTTCTCTTCCTCTTTTTCTCCTTCTCTACTTTTGTTTCACCCTGTTCCTCTTCCTTTGGCTTTCCCCTTTTTTCACATTCTTCGTTTCCCCGTCCCCCTCTTCGTCCCTGTTTCCTCTCTATCTATCCTTCTCCACCTGTCCACTCAAAGTTGACCCTCTCATTCCTCCTTCATCTTTTCCCTTCCCCAACCTCTACCTCTTAACCCCTACATTTCCCCTCTCCCTCAAAGCTTCTTCTTCATCCATCTTCCTCCCACTCCCTTTCCCTCATTCAGCCCTATCCCTCACCCCCCTCCCTACCACCCCCTTCCCCTCATCCCCCATCCCCCCTTATCCCTTTCATCTCACCCCCTACCTCCCACCCCTTTCCCCTCATCCACCTCCCTCCCTCCCCCTTCTCTTCATCCACCCCCACCACCCTTCCTCTCATCCACCTCCCCCACCCCTCTTACCCTCATCCACCTCCCTCCCTCCCACCCCTACCCATCCCTCCCCTACCCCTCTCCCACCTCTCACCCACACACCTACCCCTAATCCAACCCCTCCCACCCCCTACCCATCTCCCCCCCACAACCTTTCCCCTCATCCACCCCCACCTCCCCCCACACCCCTTCCCCTCATCCACCCCCACACCCCTTCCCCTCCCGCCCTCACCCCCTCCCTCCCACCCCCACCCCCTCCCCTCCCACCCCACCACCCTTCCCCTCATCCACCCCCTCCCTCCCCCTACCCCTCACCCACCTCCCACCCACACACCTTCCCTAATCCAACCCCCACCCCTACCCCTCCACCCCCTTCCCCTCACCCCCACCTCCCCCGCCCACCCCTCTACCCCTCCCCACCTCCCCCACCCCCTCCCTCCCCCTTCCCCCCCTACAGCTGCTCCCTCCCTGCGAATTCCCCGCGAGCAGCTTCCTCATTGACAGCAGCTGTTCTCACCCATGCTTCGCCCTCCTACTTAAAGCTGAAGACACGAGGAAAGCAAAGAAAAAGAAAGGGAGAAAGAGAAAGAGGAGAGATAAGAAAGTGAAGGGAGAAAGGGAAAGAGGAGAAATATGAAAGGAAAGGGAGAAAGAGAAAGAGGAGAGATAAGAAAGTGAAGGGAGAAAGGGAAAGAGGAGAAATATGAAAGGAAAGGGAGAAAGAGAAAGAGGAGAGATAAGAAATGAAAGGGAGAAAGCGAAAGAGGAGAGATAAGAGAGTGAAGGGAGAAAGAGAAAGAAGAGAGATAAGAGAGGAAAGGGAGAAAGAGAAAGATGAGAAATAAAAAAGTAAAGGGAGAAAAGGAAAGAAAAGAGATAAAAAAGTAGAGGGAGAGTAAGATAAAAGATTGGAAGATGGCGGAAAGGAAGAAAGAAAGGGGAAATAGAAAGAAAAGGAGAAGGATGAGAGAGAGAGAGAGTGAGAGAGCGAAAGAGAGATAGAATGATAGATAGATAGATAGAGAGAGAGAGAGAGAGAGAGAGAGAGAGAGAGAGAGAGAGAGAGAGAGAGAGAGAGAGAGAGAGAGAGAGAGAGAGAGAGAGAAGAGAAATAGAGACAAAGAGAGATAGAATGATAGATAGATAGATAGAAAGAGAGAGAGAGAGAGAAGGGAAAGAGAAAGTACAAAGAAAGTTTAGGACAAAAAAAAAAAAAAAAAAAAACGATTAGACAAAAAGGAGACATTGAAAAAAGAAGGAAAAAATAAAGAAAAGTAATGAAAAAAAAAACCAAAGTAGAAAACAAAAAGACACGACAAGAAAGGATAAGGAGAGAGAGAGAGAGAGAGAGAGAGAGAGAGAGAGAGAGAGAGAGAGAGAGAGAGAGAGAGAGAGAGAAAGAAAGAGAGAGAGAGAGAGAGAGAGAGAGAGAGAGAGAGAGAGAGAGAGAGAGAGAGAGAGAGAGAGAGAGAGAGAGAGAGAGAGAGAGAAAGAGAGAGAAAAAGAGAGAGAAAGAAAGAAAAAAGAAAGAAAGAAAGAAAAAAAAAAGAAAAAGAAAACAAATATATATGTATATATATATATATATATATATATATATATATATATATATATATATATATATATATATATATATATATATATAAGATGAAAGAATGAAAGAATGAAGGAAAGAGAAGAAACACCAACGCATAAAAGTGTTTTTAAAGTAGGCAGCATCATTTACATAGGAATGTCTTGTATGTAGAGTATGGATTTGTTTTATTCTCTCTGCCTTTGTCTCCGTCTTTCTGCCTGGCTGTCTGGCTGAGGGTCTGTCTGGCTGTGTGTGTATATATATATATATGTATATATATATATATATGTATATATATATATATATATATATATATATATATATATATATATATATATATATATATATATAAACCTATAGACATAGACATATACGCAAACATATATATAAAGAGGGAGAGAGAGAGAGTATGAACTGCAGCAGCACAGAAAAACATGCATAACAAACACATTAATAAGATAAAAATTACTCTCTCCCTTCCAGCTAACATAACACAAGGAGATTTAAGGTCGATTCAGCGATCAAAATGTCAATATTTTCGCCCTTAAAGAAGACGAACGAGCAGCTCATACATGATTCATTGATTTCCTTAAGTAACGTAATTTCTCCGGAAAAAATAGCTATGAATAATTAATTATATGAAACATAAACTATTTTCAAGGCTATATTTTACATGAGCATATATTTCAATACTGCTATTATCATTATCACTATTTGTATTCTTATTATTATATCTTATCACTGTTATTATCATTACTATTATCATTATTATCATGATGATTATCATTATCATAAATCATTATCATCATCATCCTAATCATTATCATTATCATTATTCTTATCATCATTATTGTAACTGCGATCATTACTACTACTATTGCTATTATATCATTTATTATCATCACCATTATCAACACGGCTTTATCATTACTGTTGCTGTTATTAATATCATCATTATCATAACTGTTATTATTTTCTGTTTTTATTGCTAATATCATCCTTATCATTATTGTTATCTTTATCATCATTAATACTGTCATTATTGGTTATATCACCGATAATTTTTATCATTACTATCTTATCATTATTATCATCATTAACAATCTTAGTAATATCATTATTGCTATTTTTCATCACCGTAAGTGTTATTTATTATCTCTATTTTTAGCATCATTGTTACTATTACTAATCTTATTATCATTACTGTTATTATTATGATCAATAACATCATCATCATGATTGTCATTATCATTAGTATCACTTTTATCATTATTGTCGTCGTCATTATGATCATTATCGTCATTATTGCTATCATAATCAACGTTATGATTATTATTAATACTGTTGTTGTTTTTATCAATACCATTATCCCCCCCCCCACTATCATTTCCATGATCATCATAATCAGCAGCTACGCAGTCCCTTTCACAAACACGTTCAGTCAAAGACACTCTCTCCCTCGCATGCAGACGCGAATGCACTCACACACTCCCCTGCGTCTCGTGCGTGCTTCCTCCCCTAAAATCAAGCTCGAGAGATCTGAACATCGCACGTATACTATCTCTCTGGACAACATGAAACAAGAGAACGTGTTTTTATGGCTCTGGATTCCTTTATGGCCGCCCAGAAATGGAATGGGATCCTCCCTTTATGGGTTCCAGCAGATCTACGTCGACGAAAATCCCCGCGCTGTGTAATGAGGGGGCGCGGGCTTAAACCTTATTGTTATGAAATGCGTTTATTATATTTTGTTCTTCATTTATACGTAAAGGTTGTTTTACTTGTTTTATCTTTTGTATATCTCTAAAACGGTCTGTGTCAGGTAAAGGGTGTTAGTGCCATAGTTATAGCATTTGTTATAAGACTTAGGGAGTTCATTCTAGCTTTGGTGATGTTGCGGATGGACAACGCTAATACGTCAGGGGAAATTCGACTTTTTCGTATTTCCAGCATTGCTTCTCCTACTCACTTTATATGTTGTGTGAAAACACACACATACACACACACATATATATATGTGTGTGTGTGTGTGTGTGTGTGTACACACATGTGTGTATATATATATATATATATATACATATATGTGTATATATATATAAAATATATATATATATATATATTTTATATATGTATATATATACATATATATATATATATATAAAATATATATATATATATATTTTATATATGTATATATATACATATATATATATATATATTACATATTTATATATATATTACATATATATATATATTTTACATATATATATATATATATATATATATATATATATATATATATATTATATGTATGCATGTATGTATACATATGTGTGTACACACACACACACATATATATATACATATATATATATATATATATATATATGTATATATATACATACATACATATATATATATATATATATATATATATATATATATATATATATATATGTATGCATGTATGTATACATATATATATATATATATATATATATATATATATATATATATATATATATATATATAACATACACACATATACATATACATATATACAGATATATGTATGTATTCTCATGGATATATAATCATATTTATAAACATACGTACACACATCTACACTCACGTAAAGATATACACACATATACATATACATATATACAGATATATGTATGTATTCTCATGGATATATAATCATATTTATAAACATACGTACACACATCTACACTCACGTAAAGATATACACACATATACATATACATATATACAGATATATGTATGTATTCTCATGGATATATAATCATATTTATAAACATACGTACACACATCTACACTCACGTAAAGAGATAAGAAATCGAGAAAAACATCTCCATCTCAGCCGAGCAATATATAAAGTAATTATGTTAATATCCTTCGCCTTGCTCGAAATTTCCATCACACTCATCGCCGCGCCATCAACCTTATTAGACGCAACACGACCGCCATTAATTACCTCGAGGACAGGCGTCACACGTTCCGCCGAGGGTCTCCAGCTTATTTATTTTTGGAGGAAGATGAATCACAACGAGCGTATTTTTTTTTTTGTTTTTTTTCTTTAATCACAACGCTGTATCTCTTTTTTTTTTTTGCCTTTTATTTTGTTATGGTTTCTTTTTTCTGCCTGTGGGAATATGGGGTTTAAATTGAGCGTTTGATTATGGAGTGATATTGGTTTTGTCTCTGTTCTCTGGTCGGAATAAATTGATTTACGTCTTCTAAAGCTATATTCGGAGTGATCAAAGAGAACTGGTAGTAATTATAAATTCTTTTGATATTGATGATGATGTATTTTAGCACCGATATAAACCAGCCTTCGAGAATATTGAAATTTTAACGCTTAATAAAACACAAATCTGTTTTTTTAAGGAGGCTGATTGTTTGTCGGGGGGAGGGGGGGAGGGGGCGAATTCGCCTCACAGCCTCGAGCAAATCCGAAAACGATTATTTACTCGCAAATATTGTCGACGGCGATAATGGAATCGAACGGGAAGTAATTTCACGCGCTAAAATGCTTGTTTACTCCGTCTATATAAGACAAAAAACTCCTCACACACAAAGCCCTTCGCTGTTCTGCTTGTAGGCCAATTGTGCACTGTACGTTTATTGCACTCTTTGTCTCTAATATACACACAGATCTCTTAAAATCGTTCAATGCAAGTTCGTGTTGTGTACACGGTTGCATTGTTGTTATTTTTGATTTGAGAGAGTCTGGGCTGACCTATTGTTCGTTTTCTGTGTTTATTCCATTTTCTTTTTGCTCGTGTGTCTCGTGTTTTCTGTAACTTTTCACTTGTATCGTTGTTGTCCGCAATGCGATTTTTTTTACTCAATTCTCTTGTGTTACTCATATAAAATTGGCAGTATTATTGAGAAAGTGGGGGCTGGAAGATGAATAATTAGCTGAAGGATTTCAAAAATGCAATACAATATAAACTAATAAAATAGAAATAAACAAGGTACATATAACTAGTTGATTCACTTCCACTTAGCCGGATGAACCCAAAAATA
>NC_091582.1:28254004-28256504 GCF_042767895.1 Penaeus vannamei | reverse complement strand
AGAGAGAGAGAGAGAGAGAGAGAGAGAGAGAGAGAGAGAGAGAGAGAGAGAGAGAGAGAGTGAGAGAGTGAGAAAAAAAAAAAAAAACGAATAGAAAAAGCCGCGTACAGAAAATAGAGTCCGCCAACCACCACTTTCGGGATCGTCCATCACCATGCATTAAACATCGTGCACTGGCAACTTCGACAGCCACTATCGTCCCGGAGAAGAGATGTCTTGTACTATTAAAACAGTTATCGTGCTCTATTTTATTGTCCTTTCTTCTTGACCGATTGTACAGATTACGAAAGAGAAAGTAATGAAAGAGTGGAAATAATGAAACCAGTGATGAGGATAATAATGATGTGATGATAATCATGACTTGATAAGGAATGATAATAATGATATTAATATCAGTAATAATTATACAAATAAAGGCAAGAAAAATTATCATGGCAAAATGATGACGATTTTAATTATATTGATAAGGATGAAAATAGTAATAACAATGAAAATGATAATGGTAATAATCATGGGAATAATAAAAAAGTTATAGATAATAAGGACGATAATGATAACAATAGCAATAATGATGATAATAAGAGATGCTGAAATGTGCATTTATAGCATAATGAATGACTGAATATCGAAAGATCATTTGTTATTCGTTTAATTAACCATTAACGTAATGAATTTTATTGATATATAATTGGCCAGAAAAATGGCTTCTGTACTTAAAACCTTGACGTTGATCGAGTACAATAAAAATATACTTAAATATGCAAGAATGTTAGTTTCACTTTACTGCACGAAAATGTCCCGCTTTTGGGACAATATATGATCCATAAATACTAGCGTAGCATAAGTTAAGTTTTGGTCGTAATGCATATGTCGAACAGCCATTTCGGGGCAGACTTATTTAAAAGTTATGGCATTTTCTCTTTTCATTTTCTTCTTATTTCGGCTCTCTCTCGTTCGCCGCCTCCTTATTTCTCTTCTCCTTTTCTCCATTCTTCTTTCTCGCTCTCTCTTTATCTCACTATTTAGACCTTGCTACTTTTTTCCCTTTTTTTCTCCTCTATCTCTCTCTCTCTCTCTTTACGTCTCTCTCTCTCTCTCTCTCAATCTCTCTCTCTCTCTCTCCCTCTCTGTCTCTCTCTCTCTCTCTCTCAATCTCTCTCTCTCCCTCACTCACTCACTCTCACTCTCACTCTCTCTCTCTCTCTCTCTCTCTCTCTCTCTCTCTCTCTCTCTCTCTCTCTCTCTCTCTCTCTCTCTCTCTCTCTCTCTCTCACTCTCTCTCTCTCTCTCTCTCTCTCTACCCCTCACTCTCTCTCTCTCTCTCTCTCTCTCTCTCTCTCTCTCTCACACACTCTCTCCCTCTCTCTCTCTCTCAATCTCTCTCTCTCTCTCTCTCTCTCTCTCTCTCTCTCTCTCTCTCTCTCTCTCTCTCTCTCTCTCTCTCTCTCTCTCTCTCTCTCTCTCTCTTTCTCTCTCTCTCTCTCTCTCTCTCTCTCTCTCTCTCTCTCTCTCTCTCTCTCTCTCTCTCTCTTTCCGTTCCCAAATCCAAACGCAAATGAAAATCGATAGTTCCCAGGCCATATTTTCCAACCATAATTCAGGAAGAGAAGCCATTCTTCAGCAAAAATCACATGAGTATCGCCCGAAAGAAAATGAGAAAACAGATTTACTGCTCCAAAATAGACTGAAGAGACGAAATAAATTTGAACCTGTCAATAGATATATATTCAGTAATTGGCCATCGGCATGTAGGTTCTCTATTGCGCGACTCGAGATTAATGAGATGTCGACCGTTCGAGTTGGAAAAAATCGTATCATTTGAATGGCGGAGGAAGGGGACTATGTCCGGGTTATGAAAATGATATTTTTTTGTCAAAGTCTGTACCTGGGTTCATGTGCGTGTTTGTATGTGTGTACATGGTTATGTATGTAAAAGAATGAGATAGATCGATCGACTAAAAGATGGATAGATGGGTAAGCAGACAAAAAGAAAGAGAGATGAATAGATAAAAGCACAAAAAGAGAAAGAGAGAGTTATGTGCGTGCTCATGTATGTCTGTGTGCGTAGGAATGACTGTACATTGCCTTTTGTGTACATACATGAATGCGTGCCTTTGTGCGTGTGTTTATATTTTCAATCTCAAATAATTCTGCATTTACTTGCGGCATCTGATATATTTACACGAATTTACTTCCCTAAACCTCATCATCAAAGTCTTACGTAAAAATATAATCTAGAAAAAAATATTTTAGTCACGAGAAATACGTTGATCGAGGCAGACGACAAGACGACGCCATGTCAGTTGTTAACTCCGGGTCGAGTTACATACATCTTTCATGATGCAGTAAATGATGTCTATAAATTACCGCAGACATGAGAACTTTTGGGTATATTGTTACAGCGGGAGAGAGAAAAAAGCGAATAATAATAATGATAAAACATTCATGGACTAGATATGAACAAAGCACAAAATTATATGTATTATGACTTGTTCGTAAT
>NC_091582.1:28246504-28249004 GCF_042767895.1 Penaeus vannamei | reverse complement strand
TCTCTCTCTTTCTTTCTCTCTCTCTCTCTCTCTCTCTCTCTCTCTCTCTCTCTCTCTCTCTCTCTCTCTCCTCTCTCTCTCTCTCTCTCTCTCTCTCTCTCTCTCTCTCTCTCTCTCTCTCTCTCTCTCTCTCTCTCTCTCTCTCTCTCTCTCTCTCTTCCTCCACCTTCCTATCTCCCCTTTCTCTCCCTATTCACCCTTCCCCCCCCTCCTTCCCTCCCCTCCCTCACTTTATCTCACCGGCAATATATCTTTCATTGTCACCTCCCACCACCCCTCCCCCACTCCCTCCCCCCCTCCCCCCCCCCCCACCCCCGTTCTCAGACAGGTGCATCTCGCGACCCGTCTTTGTCTCGTCGGAAGCTTAAAGAAAGGAGACAAATGTTTCCTTTTTCCGTCTTTCAGTAGTAGCAGTAGTAGTAGTGATGATGATGATGGTGATGATGATGATAATGGTAATGATAATGATAATGATAATGATAATAATAATAATAATAGTAACAATAAAAAAAATAATTATCATTATTATTATTATTATTATGATAATAATAATAATAATAATAATAATAATGATAATAATAATAATAATAATAATAATAATAATAATAATAATAATAATAATAATAATAATAATAATAATGATGATGATGATGATGATGATGACGATGATGATAATAATGATAATAACAGTAATAATGATAATGGTAATAATCATTATCATAGCAACAATGGTAACGATAATAATAACAATGATAATGATAATAATAATTGATAAGTAAAGAAAAGTGCTGATAAAAGGGGTCTAAAACAAACGATGATGATAATGCTTCACTAAACATGTTTAGGAATACGTCTATGTATGTGTCTATGTCTTCAAAGTGTATGCGTGTGCGTCTCTGAGGGTGTGTGTAAGTGTGCATGTGTGTGTGCGTACATGAGTGTGTGTGATATCACTGGCCTATCTCTTGGCATTTCTTGTAGGCCTAAAGTGGAGACGACGGCCCATGTCGCTGCTCCTCCTTCGTGTCTCTGGCTTCGTTCCAACCTCCATTGCTTTGTTGTCTTGTTTATCTATTTATTTATCTATTTATTTACTCTTTCTTTCAATTGTTTATTATCTCTTTTGTTTTGTTTATTTTAATCTTTCTTTCTATTGTTGGTTTCAATTACGCGATTGGGTGTGTCGATTAATTTGCGTATGTCTTTTTTCTCTTTCTCTCTTTGTGCTTTTCTGTCTCTGTCTATCTGTCCGTCTTCCCGTCTCTCTCTGTGTGTCTGTCTGTCTGTCCCTGTCTCCCTCCCTCTCTCTGTCTGTCTCTCTGTCCCTGTCTCCCTCCCTCTCTCTCTTTGTGCCTCCGTCCGTCTCTCTCTCTTTCTCTCTCTCTCTCTCTCTCTCTCTCTCTCTCTCTCTCTCTCTCTCTCTCTCTGTGTGTGTGTGTGTGTGTGAGTGTGTGTGTGTGCTTCCCTGTCTGACTGTCTGTCTCTCTTACTGTCTAGGAAACATACCCAAATCATAATGTTTTCTTGTAATCTAATTTATTTTTTTTTCTTATTCCTGACAACTGATATATTAGCTTTAGGGCATAAATCCGAGTCAGGGTGTCATACGCATAATAATCTTGGAAATGAGGTGAAATGCTTCCACTCGCGATTCTCGGCTTTTTATTTTTCATTTTCGCAGAAGAGCAGTGAAATGCAGGCGTCGGCAGACATTGAGTTTATAGCATTATGAGATCAGGCACTTACCCTGTCTGAAGGTGTGAGTGTGTGTGTGTCTGTGTGTCTATGGTACATGTGTACAGCGTAGGCACAAATACAGAGGTAGACAGACACACAAACACTACCCCCAACCCTACACACACGCACATACACACACACACACACACACACACACACACACACACACACACACACACACACACACACACACATATATATATATATATATATATATATATATATATATATATATATATATATATATACATATTCGCCCACTCCCCCCAAAAAAAAACATCACAATCAATCCCCTTCCAATTGAACCGAAAACAAGGGGGCCGGCCACAGGGCTATATATTAAAAACTTTCATACCGTAAAACAATAAACCATAACCAGAAACCTACTTAAGTTCACTTTTTCTCAGCAACCACAAGGAGTTGGGTGTGTTAGAAAGGTCTTGAGGTCCTGCGTGGCTTAGGCTATGTGGTGTTCCGATAAGGGGTCCTATAAGGGGTCAGGGCACAAAACCCCCTAAAATACTGGTTGAATATTGAAGCAACAGTACATGGTTGCATGTTTATTTAGGGTGCTATGGAAACCTATCACAGAGTAAATTACTAAATTAGACTGGGTACAGTATGATCATTTTCATACCCCTTATAGGCCCCTTAAATACACCCCTAAATAACGGCAAGGGCTACAGAAGTGATCCAGGGTGCTATGGAAAGCTATCACAGAGTAAATGAGAATAGATATGGTTTGACTACTCGTATACCCCTT
>NC_091582.1:28239004-28241504 GCF_042767895.1 Penaeus vannamei | reverse complement strand
TCTCCTCACTCCTCCCCTACCTCTCCCTCACTCCTTTCTCCTCCTCACTCCTCATCCTACCCTCTCTCCCTCACTCCTTTCTCCTTCTCCTACCCTCTCTCCCTCACTCCTTTCTCCTCCTCACTCCTTTCTCCTCCTCACTCCTTTCTCCTCCTCACTCCTTCTCCTACCCCTCTCCCTCACTCCTTTCTCCTCCTCCTACCCTCTCTCCCTCACTCCTTTCTCCCCCCCTCCCCCCTCCTTCCCCGCCCGTGCGAGACGTAGAAAGAATGCCAAGACCGTCTTCCATTGTTCGCCATTGCCCTTGATTCAGCTTGAGATGGTCTTGGGTTAAGGAGTTTCACAGCGTTGGGATTTCTCCGATTTATTTGCCTTTAGAGAAAAAAAGAAGAAAGAAAGGAATAGAAAAAGGAAAGAGGAGATAAAAGAGAAGGTATGCGTGCGTTCGTTCCGCTTCTGCGCATGCGTGGGACGGGATGTGGTTGGAGAGAGGGAGGGGGAGTGTAAAGCAAGCAGGTATGAGGGACCCTGAGTGTAAGAGAAAATGTATAGACATCGTTTGACTTGTTTTAACTTGGGTTGTGGTTTTCGGTAGGATTAGGTCTGTTTTCTTTTTTTATAATGTTAATTGTGTATTAATTAAAAAGAAAAAAAACAAAAAAAAACAGAAAGAACACCTGTCTTGTGGTCGAGATTCGCCGTTGCTGCCGCGCTCCGCCGACCCATCTGTTGGTTTTTTCTTTCTTTTTCTTTTCCTTCTAGTTTATCCATCGATCGTGTCTGCTTGCCAGAACCGCGGAGGCCAAGGTCAGCCTCCTGCTTTGATTTCTGTCTGCTTTCCCCCTGGTATGCTTCCCTGCTTATTAATATATTTTCGCTAGGTCAATCGAACGGGAAAGATGTATTCTAATCTTCGTAAATATATCTGGTTTCATTATAATCTTTATAATAAAATTTCACGTAATAAGTAAAGGATAATCAAATGTGTATGAGTACTGGCGAACAAATATTCGTACGCCATTTCTCTTCCTATGTAGGCCTATCCACCTGACTGACCAAATACCTGGACCGAATTTTCACCTTTGTCAGTAGACTGTCCTTGTTGTTCCCCGCTAATGTATTTTCTGATTAGCATTAGGCTTACTGTCCTCATTGCCAAGGGGTAGGCTCGGCTTCGTCCAGAGGCTCGCGCGCTAGCTGCCTGACACCAACGAGGGCTTAATCAAGAAGCGGTAGCAATTCTCAAAAAACGAGTCTGTGGTATTTTTCCCGCGTCATTCACAGCAGAATCATTTTCATATTCCTCCCCGTGGATTAATGATTCGAAAATTCAAAAGGCACAGGACACAGGTACGTTTACTTGCACGCATACACACGTACTAGCAGACGCGCGCACGCAATAGAACGTCGGGATATTAACATAATCGATAATCCGCGAGTTACACGAACGCTCCGGAAATGGAATCCTCTCGCAGCCAATGTTTCCCAAGAACGGGAGATGAATGCGGTCGTGTTCAAAACGGGCTCGTGGAAGCGCTGACGTGTTTTTTCTCGCTATTTTACTCCCCTCTCGCGTTTTTTTCTTTTCTCTCTCTCTCTCTCTCTCTCTCTCTCTCTCTCTCTCTCTCTCTCGGTCTGTTTTGTATGTCTGTCTGTTTCTTGTCTGTCTGTTTCTCTCTTTTCCATTTCTACCTCTCCCATCTCTTTCTCTCATGCTCTCTCTCTCTCTCTCTCTCTCTCTCTCTCTCTCTCTCTCTCTCTCTCTCTCTCTCTCTCTCTTTCTCCCCAACTCTCTCTTTGTCTCTTTCCCTTTCTCCCTTGCTAATCCACCTACTGTCTCTCTCCCTTCTCCCTGTCTCTCTCCCTCCCTCTCTCTATCTCTTCCTTCTCTTTATCTCTCTCCCACCCTCCCAACTCTCCCCCTCTCTCTATCTGAAGGTCAATAAGTAATTCGAAATGTGTTTTCCTAAGGCATCCGTTCCTGTTCTACAAGTTTCCCTCTATTAGCGTCACAATAAACATCTCAAGAGGGAGTTGGATTCCTTTCAGTTCAAATGAAGAGGTTCATGTACTATACATGAGGAGTTCGGAATCCCTTAATCCGATTCTCAGTGTGAAAGAAAATAAAAAAGCGTTTGTGTTTTGTTTGTCTTACTGTTAGAAGGGGTTTATTTAGGTCTGTATCTTAAGTGATGAAAAGGAGGGCGAAGAGAGAGAGAAAAAGATGAAGGTGAAGAAGGGAAAGATGATGCTGGTAAGGAAAAGAAAGAATTAAAGAATTCTCTTTTTTTAAGTAAAGAAAGGGTGGATGGGATAAAGGAGAAGGAGAAGAAAAATGAAATGAAGAAAAAGGATACATAAAAAAGATGAGAGAAATAGAGAGGGAGAGAGAGATTCGAAAAAAAACAGCAAAAGAAAATAAAAAGCGAGAAAGCTATGCCCAATGATACAATAAGACACAAAGAAAAATACAGAACAACAGAACTCAGATACCCCCTCC
>NC_091582.1:28229004-28234004 GCF_042767895.1 Penaeus vannamei | reverse complement strand
CCCAAATGATAGCTTTATGCATTATTGACACCCTCTTGGTAGTCGCCTTCGAGTAAGGGGAGGCTGAGGGTGGACGTTCGAGGGGAAAGGGAGCTGCTTTCCCTGGTAAGAGATATGGGGGAGGGGAGCAGGCAGGGAGGGGAGGGGGAGGGGGAGGGGAGTAGGAAGGGAGGAGATAGGGAGAGGGAGAGGAGCAGGAGGGGAGAGTGGAGGTGCAGGAAGGGAGGGGATACGGAGGGGAGGGGGAGGGGGCATGAAAGGAGGGAATACGGAGGGGGAAGGAGCAGGAAGGGAGGGGAAATAAGGGGAGGGGAGCAGGATGGGGAGGGAGGTGGAGGATTGAGAGGATAGGATGGAAGGTAGGGAGGGGAAGGAAGATGGGGAGAGGGAGAGGAGTGGACAAGAGAGGGAAATGGAGAGAGAGGTAAATAAAGTAATGAAAGGGAAGAGAAAGAGAAAGGTAGGAGAAGGGAAGAATGGGGAACCACGGGTTTAGGAAGGGAAGGAAAGTGGAAGGAAAGATAAGGGAAGGGAGGGACTAAGAAGGGAAGGAGAGTTAAAGAAAGGGAAAAGAAAGGTAAGGAGGTAAGGGTAAGGAAGTAGAAAGGTATGGAGAAGAGAAAGGGAAAGGAGACAGAGGGGAATAGATAAGAATAAGAAGGAGAGAGACATGGGAAGCGAAGGAAAGAAACAGAGTGATATGGAGAACGGGCGGGAAAAGGAGACAAAGCGGACGTAAAGAAAGAGAGGGAATATGGAGAAAGGGAAGGAGAAGGAGACATACAGAAAGGGAGAAGGAAAAGGACATGGAAAGAGAAAGAAGGGGATAGAAGGACGTGAAGAAGGAGAAATAGGGGAATAAAGAAGAAGATGGACATGGGGAAAGGAGTAGGATGATAGAAGGAAAATGAGAAGAAGGAGGGAATAGAAACATATAGAGAAAGAGTTGGAGAAGGAGGCAGAGGGGAACAAGGAAGAAAGAGGAAGGAGAAGGATATGGAGAGAGGTAGACTGAAGGATGTGAAGAAGGTAAGAAGAGGAAGGGAGATTGGTAGAGGGATAGAAACATAGAAAGAGAAAAAATGAAAAGGGAAAGTAGAAGGATTCACAGAAAATTGAAGAAGGGGAAAGGAGAAGAACATAGAAAGCGAACAGAACAGAAACAGAATAAAAAAATAAATGATAATTAGATTAAATAATAACAAAATAGATGAAAAGGGAAAGTTGAAGGAAAATAGGAAAGGGAAGAAAGAGAAGAACATACAGAGCGAACAGAAGAGAATCGAAGGACGCGGAGCAGAAGTATGGGGAACAGAAGAGAGGAAGAGAAAGGGGAAGGAAAGAGAAAGAGATAGAGAGAGGCATGAGGCGACAACCATATAGGCCTATTTACACGGATCCCGAAGCCCCTGAAGATCTCTTTCGTCTGATCGATTGGCTTGTCTTCTCTCTATCTACTTCGGTTCCTTGTTTTGTTGTTGTTGTTGCTGTTTAGATAGACATTTTGTAATTGTTGTTATCATTATCATTTCTGTTTTGTCTTATTCTCTTCTTTTATTTTTGTGTTTTATCTTTTTCAGGTTGGATTTTCGTTAAAAAATATATATATTAACAGTGAAAGAAGAGAAACAGATGGAAAGAGGAAGAAGAAGAAAGAAAACACGAACAGTCTCACTCTATCGCAATCTGGAATTAAACAGAACAGCCTTTGTTTCAATCCTCCGCTGGAACGTAACCCTGAATTATCCCCTAATCCCTTTTTTTTCTTTTCTTTCTCTTTCTCTTTCTTTCATTATATCTTTTGTCTCATCTTGGCAGACCTTTGTTCACGTTTTCGTTTTGTCTGAAGCAGCATGAGCTTCAATCGCACTATTTTCTTATCAGAGAGCTTCATTATGCTATAGTTCCCCCTGCGATTGTCTCGTCCTAATCATATTATCGGAAGAAAACGAGGTGGCGGCTTTCCGACAAACACTCCCCGACCCGGATATATTTGCTTTTAACATCGGTCTATTTCAGGGTTACGGTCACCTCTGAGGATAAACAAGGATATTTTTGTTTTGGGCTTTGCTTTTTATCTCTTATTCTCCTTTTTATGCATCTCTCTCTCTCTCTCTCTCTCTCTCTCTCTCTCTCTCTCTCTCTCTCTCTCTCTCTCTCTCTCTCTCTCCCTCTCTCTCTCTCTCTCCGTGTGTGTGTGTGCGTGTGTGTGTGTGTGTGTGTGTGCATGTGTGTGGGTGTGGGTGTGTGTATGTGTGTGTTAATATGTTTATCTGTATTTGTTGTGTGCATGTATATGCAAACACACACACACACACTCAAACACCCCTCCTCACATACACACACACTCAAACACCCACCCACCCACACACCCAAACACATACACACACACACACACACCCAAACACACACACACACACACACACACACACACACATACTCACACCATTTACCTAAGCGATTTCTAGACCCCATCACGCCACAGCAAGCGCATAAAAACTACCGTAGTTTATTTGCTATTGCCGCGGCGCCAATAGAAGCGGACCTGACCTTCCTTCAAAATTGTTCTGCGTATGACAGTCCAGATCTAGACTTATGGCCCCTGAGGTAATATGGCAGTTACGAGCAATAAAAGAACGAGGTGATACATTTCTGTGTTTATGTGGAAGAGACTGTATGTGATGATGATAGAAGAGGAGAGAGAGGGAGGAAAGAGAGAGAGAGAGAGAGAGAGAGAGAGAGAGAGAGAGAGAAAAGTGATAAGAGTGGGGGAGTGAGAAAGAGAGAGAGAGGGACAGAGGGAGGAGTGCGAGAGAGAAGGGAATTATATATATATATATATATATATATATATATATATATATATATATATATATATATATATATATATATATATATATATATATATAGAGAGAGAGAGAGAGAGAGAGAGAGAGAGAGAGAGAGAGAGAGAGAGAGAGAGAGAGAGAAGAATAAGAACGAGTTGAGGAGAGAGAGTTAGAGAGAGAGATAAGAAGAAAGAGCGAGGAGAGAGAGATAGATAGAGAGGGAAGAAGAAGAAGGAGATGATGAAGAAGAATAAAAAGAAGAGACAGTGAGGGAGATACAAACACAGTATCAACTGAGAACAAAAAAAAAAAAAAAAAAAAAAAAAATAGAGAAAGCAAGACAAAGTATGTACTGACGATTCAGTGGAAGATTATGTAATCTAAAATCGGATCACATTTTTGCAATTTGAGTGAAAACTGATCCTCTTATAGCAGCATGCCAGGAAAAAGCAATATTACAATATGTGAGTCATCATTTGACAAGCTTCTTATCTTTTTTTTCTCTCTTTTTTTACGAAATGTAGATATATTCATCATGTATATGTGGTATTGATCTTGGAAGATCAAGGATTATGAAACAGCTCAGCAGAACATCAGCATTTTTTTCTTTATTTTATTTCTTTCACTCTTTCTCTATTCTCAATCTCTCTCTCTCTCTCTCTATCTCTCTCTCTCTGTCTGTCTCTCTCTCTCTTTCTCTTCTCTCTTTTTCTTTCTCTCTCTCTCTCTTTCTCTGTCTTCTCTTATCTCTCTCTCTCTCTCTCTCTCCCTCTCTCTCTCTCTCTCTTATCTCTCTCTCTCTCCCGCTCTCTGTCTCCTTCTCCTTCTTCTCTTCCCTCTCTCTCTTTCTCTTTCTTCTTTATCTTTGTCTTTTTCTCTTTAATTCGGATGACCATTCTATTTCCCCTCTTTTTCTTCCCTCAATCTCAGGACGCCCCTCTTCCATTTGCGAAGGCGTGCCAATTGCTCCCTTTACGCTGCTGTTCTCTCCCCTCTAATGCTGTTTACTGTGCACCCTCTTCTCCCCTCTCCCATGTACCCTCCTCCCCTCACCTCCCTCTCCTTTCCTCCCATTCTCACCTCTCTCCCCTCTTCCTCACTTACCTCTCCTCCCCTCCATTCCCTCTCCCTCCCTCTTCCTCTTCCTTTCCCCCCTCCATCTCCCCTCCATTCACCTTCCTCCCCCTCTTCCTCTCCCTCCAATCCCCTTCCCTCCCCACTTCCGTCTCCCCTCCACAGACCTCCCCTCCCCACTTCCCTCGCCCCTCCACTCCCCTTCCCTTCCCGTCCCCCTCTCCCCTCCACACACCTTCTCTCCCCTATACCCCATTCCCCTCATATCGCTCCCCTTCCCTTCTCTTTCCCCTTGTGTCCTTTTCCTTGACAATGTGACAGTGTAAACATTTTCGTGAGCCATAACAGCTGTCCTCCATCTCACGTTTTCCAGAATTCGCAAAACGCGTTCATCGAGACACCGAACAAGGCAAGGGTGGACAGGATAGACGTAGAAGGTCCGATAGATAGATTGGTAAGAAAGTGGAGTGACAAGATAGGGTAGGATAGATAGGGTAGATAGATAGATAGGAAAGGCAAGTGTAGATAATTTGGATGGAGAATGTCCGATAGATAGATTGGGAAGAAAGGGGAGTGACAAGATAGGGTAGGATAGATAGGGTAGATAGATAGATATGAAAGGCAAGGGTGGACAGGATAGACGTAGAAGGTCCGATAGATAAATTGGTAAGAAAGGGGAGTGACAAGTTAAGGTAGGATAGATAGGGTAGATAGATAGATATGAAAGGCAAGGGTGGATAGGATAGATGTAGAAGGTCCGATAGATAGATTGGTAAGAAAGTGGAGTGACAAGATAGGGTAGGAAAGATAGGCTAGATAGATAGATATGAAAGGCAAGTGTAGATAATTTGGATGGAGAAGGTCCGATAGATAGATTGGTAAGAAAGGGGAGTGACAAGTTAGGGTAGGATAGATAGGGTAGATAGATAGATATGAAAGGCAAGGGTGGATAGGATAGATGTAGAAGGTCCGATAGATAGATTGGTAAGAAAGGGGAGTGACAAGTTAAGGTAAATGGATAGATAGGGTAGATAGATAGATATGAAAGGCAAGGGTGGATAGGATAGACGTAGAAGGTCCGATAGATAAATTGGTAAG
>NC_091582.1:28224004-28226504 GCF_042767895.1 Penaeus vannamei | reverse complement strand
CCCCTCCCTCTCTTTCTCTCTCCTCTCTCACTTTCTCCCCCAACTCCTCCTTCTTTTCCCTCTACCGTCCATAAAAGAGCGTTTTCCCCTCGCCCTTTTCCCCTCTTCTCTTAAAGATCAGTTTCCTCTTTATCTAGGACAAGGAATTTCAGTTCTGGAATAAAACCATATTATCCGAATTTTTTCTGCGCTAGAAAATTCTCCTCGAATTTGAAAGAAATGGAAAGAAAGGGGAGAGAAAAAACGAAAAGAAAAATGTGGTTTTGGTTGTTTATTATTATTACTCTTTTGAGTAATATATGTTATCTTTTGTTTTTCATTCGCACGTTTATGACTATATGTATCTATATTTTTGTCTGGCTGGCTGTCTACCCGCACATACAAACTTTAAATTTTTTTTTTTTTCCTTTTTTCTCTTTTTACTGACAATTCTTTCTTCGTTCTTTTTGAAACCTTAAAAGGTCTTTGCTATAATTATTACGTAAATCACGCTTTTCGTTATATATTTTTTTCTCTCTCTCTCTCTTTGCTTCTCTTTCTTTCTCTCTCTCTCTCTCTCTCTCTCTCTCTCTCTCTCTCTTTATCTCTCTCTTTATCTCTCTCTCTTTATCTCTCTCTCTCTCTCTCTCTCTCTCTCTCTCTCTCTCTCTTTCTACCATTTCTTCTCTTTCACTATATTTTTCTTATCATTCTTACCTTTTCTTTGCTTTTCGTTCCTTTTTTTAACCTTCCCTCCTCTGTTTTATCATTATTCTCACTTCCTCTCTTCGTTTCCTTTTCCATCTCTTCACGTTCCGTCTTCGATCGATTCTCTTCCTCTTCCTCCTATAATTACGCAATCATTATATTAATCGTAACTTTAATGATTACCCTCAGCAACCTCTATCTTGATTATTCTCATCTTCTCCCCTTCCTCCCCTCTTCGCTCTCCTCGCTTCTCCTCCTCGTCTACTTCTCTCCCTTTCCCCTCTCTTCTCCCTGTTACCTGATCTTCCATATCCTTCTTCTCTTCTCTTCTCTTTGTCTACTTCTCTCATTTTCCCCTCTCGGCTTCCTTTCGATTCATCTTCCTTGTCTGTCTTCTTCTGTTCCTCTCTTTTCTCTCTTTTTTACTGTCTTCCTCTCCCCTCCACGCCCTCTTCTTCCCCGCCGTCTCCTTTCCTTCCCTCTCTTCTCCTCCCATCATTCTCTTCTCTTTCTCCTTCTCCCCTTTCTTTCTTCCTCTCCTTGCCTCTTCCCTCATAAACCTCACCTATTTCTCTCTCCCTTTCCTCATCTCCGTCTCCCCTTCCTCCCCATTCCTGGTGTGACAGAAGTCCTAACACCTTTCTTCCTCCCTCCCTCCTGTCCCTCCCCCTTCCCCCCTCCTCCTCCCCCTCCCTTCCTCCCTCCCCCCCCTCCACCCTTCCTTCCTCCCCCTCTCCCTTCCTTTCCTCCCTCCTCCCCCTTCCCTCCCCCCAGGATGACAAGCAGCTCCCCCTTATTAACGCAGCGTGAGGGATGTGCTCCTCCCTCCCCCCCCCCTCTCTCTTCCTTCCTCCTTCCCTCTACCCCCCTCCATCCTTCTTCTTCCTCACCTCATCCCCATCTCCCTTCCCCTACCCCCCCCCTGGATATTGGATTATGGGCAGCCGGGAGAGGGGGGGAGGGGTAGGAAGGAGGGGGAAGGGAAGAGGGGAGACGAAAATGGGGGAGGAGGAAAAGGAGGGTAAAGGTAGAGGGAAGAAGGGCGAGGGAAGGAGGGGGTGAGGGGAAGAGGGAGTGAGGGGAGGAGGGGGTGAGGGAGGAGGATGAGGGAGGTGAAGGTGGAAGCAGGAAATTGGATAGTGGAAAAGGCCTGGGGGGGGGGGGGGAGAGGGGAAAGAGGGGAGAAAAATTGTGTAAGGAAGAGAGCGAAAGAAATTGAAGTATGAGGATGGCAACATTAATGATGAATTTAAGGATGAGGATGATTTAAGAAAGAATGAGGAGGATAGTAATAATAATAAGAAGAATGAGGAAAAGTGACAGTAAAGATGATTATAAAAACAATAATCATAATCTTAGTGATAATGATGACAGTAATACTAACATTAATAAAAAATAAACAAACAAAGATAATGATTAAGACATTAATCATGAGGCTAACGATACCTATCACCAAAAACAAAATCAACAAATGAACGAAACAGAGAGAAAAGACACGTACAAACAACAACGAAAAAAGAGAAAGAAAGAAAACTCCCGAGGAAGAGGAAGAAATAGAAACCTCGGGCAAGGAATAACGATTTTCGATCCCGCCTAAAAGTGTATCGCCATTTCGACCTCTTCCGGACCAGCTGCTCTGACCCCGGGCGGCGGCGGGCGACGGCGGGCGGCGGAGGGCGGCGGGCGGCGGCGGGCGGCGGCGGGCGGCGGCGGGCGGCGGCGGGCGGCGGCGGGCGGCGGCGGCGGCGGCGGGCGGCGGCGGGCGGCGGCGGGCGGCGGCGGGCGGCGGCGGCGGCGGCGGGCGGCGGCGGTG
>NC_091582.1:28181504-28186504 GCF_042767895.1 Penaeus vannamei | reverse complement strand
TAAATGAAAGTTGAGAAAGACACAAAGAAAGAGAGAGAGAGAGAGAGAGAGAGAGAGAGAGAGAAGAAAGAGAAAGAGAGATAGAAAGAGAGAGAGAGAGAGAGAACGAAAGAGAAAGAGAAAGTAAAAGAAAAAGAGAAAGAAAAAAGAAAAAAGATAGTTAAGTTAGAAAGATTTAAAAAGAAAAGAAAAAGAAAAAGAGAGAAGAAAGAAAAAAAAAAACACGATAGATACAGAAAAAAAAACTCTTAAAAAAATTAGAAAAAAAGACGAAACAACAAAACCACAATCACATACACAAACACCCATAACAAACACACACACACAAACAGAAATCTAATGAGTGACACTCCCACACCGCCGGTCCCTTCCACCCTCTCGCCCGAACAGGAAATTTTAGAAGTTATGAACGCAACAAAGTTTGATGAATTGCCTTGGGGGTGAATGGGATTGTCGCTGCCTCGTAATAATCCAATTTGAGAGGGGAGGGAAGGGAGGAGGAAGAGGGGAAGCGAGGGGAAGGGAGGGGAAAAGAGGGGCGAAAGAGGAGAGGGAAGGATAGGGAGGAGGGGAAGTAGGGGAAGAGGGGTGGGAGATTGGGAGGAGAGGAAGGAAAAGAGGGAGGGGAGAAGGAAGAGGGGAAGTGAGGGGAAGGGAGGGGAAAAGAGAGGCGAAAGAGGAGAGGGAAGGATAGGGAGGAGGGGAAGTAGGGGAAGAGGGGTGGGAGATTGGGAGGAGAGGAACGGAGAGAGGGAGGGGAGAAGGAAGAGGGGAAGGGAGGGGAAAAGAGGGGCGAAAGAGGAGAGGGAAGGATAGGGAGGAGGGGAAGTAGGGGAAGAGGGGTGGGAGATTGGGAGGAGAGGAAGGGAAAGAGGGAGGGGAGAAGGAAGAGGGGAAGTGAGGGGAAGGGAGGGGAAAAGAGAGGCGAAAGAGGAGAGGGAAGGATAGGGAGGAGGGGAAGTAGGGGAAGAGGGGTGGGAGATTGGGAGGAGAGGAACGGAGAGAGGGAGGGGAGAAGGAAGAGGGGAAGGGAGGGAAAAAGAGAGGCGAAAGAGGAGAGGGAAGGATAGGGAGGAGGAGAAGTAGGGGAAGAGGGGTGGGAGATTGGGAGGAGAGGAAGGGAAAGAGGGAGGGTAGAAGGAAAAGGGGAAGCGAGGGGAAAAGAGGGGCGAAAAAGGAGAGGGAAGGATAGGGAGGAGGGGAAGTAGGGGAAGAGGGATGGGGGATTGGGAGGAGAGGGAGGGGAGAAGTAAGAGGGGAAGCGAGGGGAAGGGAGGGGAAAAGTGAGGCGAAAGAGGAGAGGGAAGGATAGGGAGGAGGAGAAGTAGGGTAAGAGGGATGGGAGATTGGGAGGAAAGGATGGGAAAGAGGGGAGGGAGATAGGGAAAAGAGGGGAGCTACAGGGAAGGGAGGCGAAAGAGGAGAGGGAAGGATAGGGAGGAGGGGAAGTAGGGGAAGAGGGGTGGGAGATTGGGAGGAGAGGAAGGGAAAGAGGGAGGGGACAAGTAAGAGGGGAAGGGAGGGGAAAAGAGGGGCGAAAGAGGAGAGGGAAGGATAGGGAGGAGGAGAAGTAGGGAAGAGGGGTGGGAGACTGGGAGGAGAGGGAGGGAAAGAGGGAGGGGAGAAGGAAGAGG
Organism: Penaeus vannamei; assembly: GCF_042767895.1. Taxonomy (NCBI): domain Eukaryota; kingdom Metazoa; phylum Arthropoda; class Malacostraca; order Decapoda; family Penaeidae; genus Penaeus; species Penaeus vannamei. The sequence continues at coordinate 28,184,870 of NC_091582.1, read as the reverse complement.
GGAAGCGAGGGGAAAAGAGGGGCGAAAGAGGAGAGGGAAGGATAGGGAGGAGGAGAAGTAGGGAAGAGGGGTTGGAGACTGGGAGGAGAGTAAGAGAAAGAGGGTAGGGGGATAGGGAGAAGAGGGGAAGGGAAGGGAAAAGAGAGGCGAAAGAGGAGAAGGAAGGATAGGGAGGAGGAGAAGTAGGGAAAAGGGATGGGAGAATGGGAGGAGAGGAAGGGAAAGAGGGGAGGGAGATAGGGAGACGAGGGGACGTGAGGGGAATGGAGGGAAAAAGGGGGGCGAAGGAGGAGAGGGAGAGATACGGAGGAGGAGAAGTAGGAGAAGAGGGACGGGAGATTGGGAGGAAAGGAAGGGAAAGAGGGGAGGGAAATAGGGAGACGAGGGAAAGGGAGGGGAAAAGAGAGGCGAAAGAGGAGAGGGAGATAGGGTTTGAGGGGAAGGGAAAGAGGGAAGAGAGAAAGGGAGAAGAAGGGAAAGAGCATAGAGAGACAGGGAGAGAAAAAAGATAAAACAGCATGGAGATAGTGGGGTATGAAGGGAGAAAGAGAGAAAGAAAAGGAAAGAGGGTAGAAAGAAAGGGAAGAAGGAAAAGAAGAAGAAAAAAAGAAGAAAGAAAGAGAAGAAGGAAAAGAAGGCAGCGAGATAAGGAGTAGGGAAAGAGGGCAGGGAGATAGAGAGGAGAGGAAGAGAAAGAGGGAAGGGAGATAGGGAGAGAGGAAAAGAAAGAGGAAAGGGAGATGGGAGGAAACGAAGGAAAAGAGGAAATGGAGATAGGGAGGAGAAGAGAGAGGGAGAGGAGAAAGGAGAATGTCAAGAGAAGGGAAGAGGAGAGAAAGGGAAGAAGCGTAAAAAGGGGAGAAAAAGAAGGTGCAAAGGAGAGAAAAAGAGCGGAATGAAAGGGAAGAGGGACAGAAGAAAGTGGGGGAGGAGGCCAAGAATGAAGAGATGGAAAAAGGAGAGAAGGCGGGAGAAGAGGATGGGCAAAAGTCAACTTTGTATTACTCTTATGGTCGATTTTTGATTGATTCCTCCTCTTCCCTTATCCCCCTCCCCCCCTCCCCCACTCATTCACCCCCCCCCTCCTTCTCCATCTAAACGTACCCCGTGGCTCAAATCAAGTAAATTGATAACGATATTCATTTTTTTTTTTTTTTTTTTTTTTAAGCAACGCTACTTCACGTATCTCCTCTTCCATAAGGGCGAGAGTCGACTGCGATCTCAGAGAAGGAGGATGGGAATGGGGGGAAGGGGAGGAAGGGGGAATAGGGGCATGGGTAAAGGGGGGGGGGATTGGGGGCCGATCTTGATTAATTGTCGCGTTGGAACCATTAAAAATTTTTGTCAATATAAGTAAGTTTGAGAGATTGGGTAAAAAAGAGTAAAAACGCCTCAGGAGAGACATCCATCATTCAGAAATTTTCGGAAACAAGAAACATTAGAGGAAGGGTGTGGGGGGTGGGGGTGGAGGGGTACGGGAAGGAGGGATAGGGGGGAGAATGGGAAGAGGGAAGGAAGGGGGAGGGATGGGAAGAGGGAAGGAGGGTGGGGGGAGATGGGAAGAGAGAAGCAAGACGGGGAGGAAGGAAGGGGGAAAGATGAGAAGAGGGAAGGAAAGGGGGGGTGGGGAGAGGGAAGGAAGAGGGGGAGATGGGAACAGGGAAAGAAGGGGGGAGAGATGAGAAGTGGGAAGGAAGAGGGAAGAGATAGGAAGAGGGAAAGAAGGAGGGAAAGATGGGTCAAGGGTAACAGAGGATGAGGAGATACTCACTCATAAACATACACAGACACACACACCGCACAAAGCGACACGCACACATAAACATTTATAGACATCCCCTCCCTAACCACAACTCCCGATTAAACATTATGCAGGAATAGGTAAGTGCCGTAAGTGAACCAAAGCCTATAAACGTTCATTAAAGAAAAAAAAATAGTCACATTTACGAAACCTGATAACAACACAAAAGAATTGCCAAATATCACCAGGGACGCGGGTGTATCGTTACTTTTGTACGTGATTGTATTTCGAGTGTGGTAAGTAAAAAAAAAAAAAAAACGTAAATGAAGGAAAAAAAGATAACGAGGTTTGAAATAAATAAAATCAATGGTGAAGGGAAAGGAAAAAATGTTCAAAATGGGAGTTGGAGAACGTAGAGATAAGAGAGTAGAGAAAAGAGTAGAGAAGAAGGAGAGAAAGCTAAAGGAGCCTAATGTACAAAAGTGAATAAATAGTACAATCAATAGCAAGATAGACAGACAGATGGATAGACAGGTAGATAGAATATGAAAATATGAAAATAGATAGAGATAAATAGACAGACAGATAGATAGGTAGATAGATAGAGAGAGAGAGAGGCAGACAGACAGTCAAGCAGAATAACAAACAACAGATATATAAAAATCAAGCATGCAAGCAGACAGACAACCAACACAAAACACAAAAAAATAGGCCAAGAAAAGGGTAAAATAAAGAAAGAAAGAAAGAAAAAATAAAGAAGGAAGCAAAGAAGAGACAGCGAAGAAGAAGGAAGGAAGAGAGAAACGAGGAGAGTAATCGCTGATGTGTCACTATGAAAAATGCGCCCAACCCACGCCCGCTGATGAGGCCGCGCCCGCCGCCCCTTTCACCACTTGCGGGGCGCGGGTTCGGGCGTGATGGCGTCCTCAATCACCTGTGGAGCCGCCCGCGCCCTCACTCTCCGCCGCTCAGGATGGGGCTGTTTTTTCCCGATTTTTTGTGTGTGTTTTTATGTGTCTTCTGTGTTTTTTTTGTGTGTTTGTGATTTTATTTGTTTGTTATTATTCTTTTTTGTGTGTGTGTGTTTTGTCTGTGGTTGGTTGGTTGTATCTCGTTTTGTTTTTGGTTGTTTGTCTGTTTGTTTCTCTGTAAGTTTGTTAGTTTGTCTGTCTGTTTATCTGTTTGTTTGTTAGCCGCCCGCGCCATCCGTCTCCGCCGCTCAGGATGGGGCTGTTTTTTCCGCTTTTTTTTTTTTTTCTTTTTTTGTGCGTGTGTGCGTGTGTGTTTTTATGCGTGTATGTGTGTTTTTTTTGTGTGTGTGCGTGTGTTTTTTTGTTATTTTTGTGTGCGTGTGTATTTTTTATGCTTTTTTCTTGTGTCCGTGTGTTTTTTTGTGTGTTGTGTGTGTGTGTTTTGTCTGTGGTTGGTTGATTGTTTGTCTGTTTGTTTATCTGTCTGTTTGTTAGTTGTCTGTCTGTCTGTATATCTGTTTGTTCGTTTGTCTGTCTGTTTATCTGTTTGTTTGTTAGCTTGTCTGTCTGTCTACCTGTCTGTTTGTTAGTCTGTTTGCCTGTCCGTCTGTTTGTTAGTTTGTCTGTCTGTATGTTTGTCTGTACTATTCTCTT
>NC_091582.1:28171013-28173513 GCF_042767895.1 Penaeus vannamei | reverse complement strand
GGGAAGGGAAGGAAGGGCAGAGGAGGAGTTGAGGCAGGAGACGGGGGGTGGGGGGACTGAGAGGGTGAGAGGGGGAGGGATGTGTTGGGGGGCAGGAGACGGGGGGGGGGGGGGGAAGAGAGGGAGAGAGGAGAGGTGTTGAGGTAGGAGACCACGGTGGGGGGGTGGGGGTGGGGGGGTAAGGAGGAGAGAGAGAGGAGAAAGTGCAGGAGACGACGGAGGAGGGGAGAAGGGTGAGAGGGGGGAGAGGAAATGGGAGGGGGGGGGAGTAATATAGAGATGCTTAGGGATGTTATTTTCCATTACTGGTGGTACTGTTTTTGTTGATGTTGTCCTTGTTCTTAAGCTTGCTCTTGATACTTTTTGTTACCATTGTCATCCTTATTGCAGCTGCAGTTGATATACAATAACTTACTTGTTGATTCTTTTACTATTTCTACTACTATTACTACAACCTTACTTATCACTAATATTACTATCATCATTTACTTCGTTATCAGTACTCCTAGCATTATCTTTATGATCGCTATCATTATAATGTTATCATCAATGATATTAACAAATATAACTGTTATGAATATCTCCAGAAAAAATACATAAAAAAATAACACTAATGTACACGAAAACTACCAATTTTAAACATTCATTTGACGAGAACATAAAGAAGAGACAATCCAACATGCAACATAAAATAAATAAATGGAACTCTCAAACAAGGGCGTAACTGTCACCCATTACCTAAGTTGACAAGTAAGCCCATTGGCCAACGCAGCTGTAACATAGTACTTAATAAATCTCGTACAAATCGTGGGACGCTGATATCACCAGGGGTTAAATAACTTTTAGGAGTAGATAAATAACTAAAAAAAAAAAATAATCAAGAAAATAACTTTTAGGAGTAGATAAATAACTAAACAAATTTAATCAAGAAAATAACTTTTAGGAGTCGATAAATAACTAAAAATCTCTAATCAAGAACATAAGACCTAAATTGATGGCATTAATAATAACAGTAAGAGAAAACAGTTAATATTGATATGACTGTTCTAGAATAGTTCCTGAAGCATTAATTCAAGTCCATAGTAAATAACATATACATATTGCAACCTGAATATCAAAATATTCTCCCCATTACACAAGGTAGTGGTAAGAGATTCAACATTTAAAAAATATTAAAACAAGACTGCAGTAATAATGAGAGAAATATGCAATACGTGACTCAAACTGAACATCGCAGGGCAGATATAACGTTGAACAGAATCATCATAAAGCATAAATTTAAGTCCATAAGAATTTCCTGAAATATTACATCTATCACAATATCTATTATGACAGACAGGTTATGAAGAGTACTGGCCTTAAACTGCATCATAAATAATTAAATATTATTGCAACATACACATCATCAAGCATTCCATCTACAGGCATTTAATTTACAAAAAAAAGCTGCCATGTGTTTAAGCAGAGGCTGAGTCGTCAAAAAATGGTGTTTGTTCGCTGTCCACACACGGATGATCCGCCATTTTTAGCCATACGCAACTAAGCGTAAAAATCAAATATGGCTCAACTAAACATAATGCGTAGCAGTTTTTCAGAAAAATACATTTTTTCGACATAATACATAGATTCGAAAATATCCAATAAGATCAAAGGCATTGAATCTAAAACGTAAAAATCAACTTTGTAGAATATATAAAATCCATAAATCCACAGCAAAACTCTTAATTGTTCCTCGATAATGCCACCTGTTTCCCGACGCTTGCAGAGTAAAATAAAATGGTATAATAAATTTTGTCATAATCACACAAAAAATAGCTGTTATTTTTACAACTATGAGTATTATCATTATAATAAACATTATCCCCATCATCATTCTTATTTTTAAACAGGACAAGGAGATAAATCACCCAGATTGATACATAAAAAATGTAATAGAGAGACTGTTTGGTGGATGTTAAATCTGTATAACTATTTGCTATTAGTAGAACCCTTGAGTTCGCGAGATCAATATTATGATAAAAGTGATAAGAATGCTAGGAATAAGATAACACAGACACCAATATACCTCTGATAATCCAAAGAAATATTTATTCTCCTAAGACCTAAACATTGACCCATTCCTCAGAAATATTCATTCGCCCAATCTTTTTACCTCAATTCCAATCCAATTACGACCATCAAGTTTTGTCCTTTTTTTATTATCATTTTTATAGACTACATAGCCACGCCCACGGAACACGAGTGCGCCCTCTTCCGCCCATGAAATATTCAGATCTCCGCAGCACTTAAGAATGAGAAAAGGAAATTCTTGGAAGAAAAAAACGTTCAGATGGAAGGAAACAAGGCGGAAGGAACTAAGGGGAAGAACGTGAGAGTGAAAAAATATGTAATGGAAAAAAAATGTGTAATGAAAAATATAATCAGCGAAGGAGGGGGAGAAGGAGGAGGAAAGGGGGATTAGATAGGAGTTGGAGGAGGAGGAGGAAGAGAAGGAAAGAGA
>NC_091582.1:28158513-28166013 GCF_042767895.1 Penaeus vannamei | reverse complement strand
AGAGACAGACAGACAGACAGACAGACTGCCAGACAGGAAGACAAACAGACAGACAGACAGATAGACAGAGAGACAGACAGACAGAGAGAGAGAGAGAGAAAGATAGAGAGAGAGAGACGCATCGACAGAAAGAAAAAATAGAAAAAGGAGAAAGAAAAACTAAGAAAAAAACAACAGAAACGTAAACAGATAAACAAATAGACCGAGAAAGGCGTAGACAGAGAGAGAGACCGAGAGACCCATCATCTTAAACCTCCTCCTCCCGACGCAGCTGCCACGGCGTCCTCAAACGGATCACAAACATATAGATCGTGCATAAGAGATACACATTCGTCATCGTTCGTTGGCCATGTTGCATCCGAGGAGGAGGAGGGGACGAGGAAAGATTGACGGGGGGAGGAGGGGGGAGGAGAGATTGGAGGAGGAGGAGGGGGAGAGATTGGAGGAGGGAGGAGGGGTGGGGAGAGATTGGAGGGACGAGGAAAGATTGAGGGGGGAGGGGGGGAGAGATTGGAGGGGGGGGAGGAGGGGGGGAGGAAAGATTGACGGGGGGAGGGGAGGAGAGGAAAGATTGAATGGGGGGGGGGGATTGGAGGAGGAGGAGGGGAGGAGGAAAGATTGACGGGGGGGGGGGAGATTGGAGTGGAGTAGGAGGGAGGGAGGAAGAGATTGAGGGGGAGGAGGGGGAGGAGGGGAGGAGGAAAGATTGACGGGGGGAGGGAGATTGGAGTGGGAGGAGGGAGGAGGAGGAAAGATTGGAGTAAGAAGGTGTGAAGGGGCTTGAGGAGGAGGGGGGAGGAGGAGAAGATTGGAGTGAAGGAGGGGGGGGAGATTGGAGGAGGAGGAGGAGGAGGAGGAAAAATTGGAGGGGGCGGGGGAGAAAAGATTGGAGGGGGAAGAGGAGGAGAAGGAGAGATTAGAGGAAGAGGAAGAGGAGAAAGATCTGAGGAGGAAGAGAGAGAAGGAAAGATTGGAGGGGAGGTGGGAGGAGGGAGAGAGAAAGAGGGACAAGGTGTGAATAGAGAGGGGATGTTGGACACAAGGGAGAAGAGAGACAGATGGAAGAGGCAAGAAAGAGATATGGAGGAGGAGGAGGAAGCGGAGGAGGAGAGGTTGAGGGGAATCGGGAGAGGGGTACAGAGGAGGGGGAGAGAGGAGAGGGAGGGAGAGGGGTACAGGAGGAAGGGAGAGAGGATGGTAAGGGAGGGGGAGGGGGTAGGGGGAAGGGGAGAGAGGAGGGAAAGGGAGTAGGGGTACAGGGGGGGAAGGGGGTAGGGGAAGGGAGAGAGTTACAGGGGAAGGAGTGGGGGTAGGGGAAGGGAGAGGGGTACAGGGGGTAGGGGAAGGGAGAGGGGTACAGGGGATGGAGTGGGCGTAGGAGAAGGGAGAGGGGTACAGGGGGTAGGGGAAGGGAGAAGGGTACAGGGGAAGGGGAGGGGGTAGGGGTGGGGGAGGGGGGGGTAACCTTCTCAGTTGGCAATATCGAAATAAAAACATTAACATAAAACTACCATCGGTTCGCATTCCCAAGGCGTCCTCGAAGAAATGGAAACGTCGCCGGCCTCCTTGGCTGCCTCCTCCTCCTTCCTGCTCCTCCTTGATCTTCTTCCTCGTCTGACTTCGCTCTTTTTCCCGTTTTCTCGTTTCCGGCTTTCTCCTCTTCCTATTCTATTTTTTTTTTTTTTTTTTTTTTTTTTTACTTTTCCTTTTCTTATTTCTTCCTTATTTTCTTTATTCCTGGTTTATCCCTCTTTTTCTCTTTCTTCCTAAACTCTCGTCTAATTTTCATTTTTCTTCCTTGTCCTTCTCCTTCTCCTTCTTCTTCTCCTTTTTTTCTCGTTTTATCCAATATTTTCTGCCTCTTCTTCATGTTTTTCTGTTTAATTTCCTTTGACTCCTTTTCCGTTTCTTTATCTTCTTCGCCCTCTTCCCTCTTCTTTCTCCCTTCTCATCATCATCATCATCTTTATTTACATTTCCTCTTCCTTATGTTCCGCTTCCTTCATCTCCCCCTTTTCTACTCTATGCCTTGCTTCTTCCTCTTTCTCTTCCTTCTATTCTTCCACTTACACCTCCACCATCGCTACTTCTTTCTTTTGCTCATCCTCCACCTCCATCTCTTCCACTTGATTCTCCACCACCACCCCACCTCCTTTTCATCCTCCACCACCACCTCCTCCATTTGATTCTCCATCTCCCTCCTCCCACCACAGCACCACCTCTTTCCATCCCATCCCCTCCACCACCACCTCCTTCTACAACTATCTCCTCCATCTCCCTCCTCCACCCCATCCTCCACCACTATCACGACCTCCCCTTCCCCAACCACAACCATCCATCCCCCTTCCCCACTTCTCTTCCCCCCCCCCCTTCATTTTCACTCTACTCCATCATTCCATCCTTCTCTATTTTCGCTTCCCACTAACCCGCTTCCTTCACTTCTATTCTCCCTTCTTCCACTTCTTCCTCTCTTCACTATCATCTCTTTCTCCAAACTCCTTTTCAACTCCACTCTTTTCGCCACTATCTCCTATTCGTCCTTTACCCTTCATTCTCTTCGCCTCCTTTCCCTCTCCTTTACTTTTTTACTCTTTTTCTCTACTTTCTTTTCCTCTTTACTTCCTCTTCTTTTCCTCCTCGATCTCATTTCCTCTTCTAGCTTTATCTAATTTTCCCTTCTACCTCTTTCTCCTCTTCCTTCTCTTCCTCATTTTCTCTTCCACCTCCTCTTCTTTTCCCTCCTCTCCACCTCGTTATCCCCTCCTCCTCCACCTCCTCTTCGTTTTCCCTCCACATCCACCCTCTTTTTCTCCCTCCTCCACCATATACCTCCCTTTCCTTCCCCTTCCCCCCTCCCCACCCCCAACACATCCCCCTCTCCACTCTCCACACACCCTACCCGCATCTCGCTTTCCTTCCCTCCCCCTCTCCCTCCTCTTTTCCTCACCCCGCCCCCCAACATATCTCCTCCCTCTCCCTCTTCCTCATCCCACTCATTCATTTCCTCCTCTCCTAACTCCCTCATCCTCTCCCTCACCTCCACCCCAACATATCTCCTCCACCTCTCCCTCTCCCCACTCCATTCATTTCCTCTCCCTCATCCTATCCCCTCCCCAAAATATCTCCCCTCCCCCTCCTCCCTCTTCTCCCACCCCCACCCCAATATTTCCCCTCCCCCTCTCTCCTCACCCACTCCCCACCCCACCCCACCCAACATATCCTCTCCCCTTGTCCCTCATCCACTCCCTGCGTCCATACCCACCCAACCCCAACATATACCCTCCCCCTCTCTCTCATCCTCTCCCCAGCCCCCCCAACATGTACACTCTCCCCCTCTCCCTCACCCACTCCCCAGCCCCCCACAACATACCCCCTCTCCCCTCTCCCTCAGCCCCCCCTCTCAGTTTCCCCCACCAACATAGCTCCCCCTCCCCTCTCCCTCTCCCCCTCTCCCCAGCCCCCCCCCCCCACCAACATACCCTCTCCCCCTCTCCCTCTCCCTCTCCCTCCCCCCCCCTCCTCAGAAACGCCTCGAGAGCCCCCGCCATTCCCCAGGACGAAACTTTTCCCCGGGAGCTTCTGTCCATAAATCAGGGTTGCGCGACAGGCGAGGAAGCTGCCACGGGGGGGAGGGGGGGAGGGGGGGGAGTGGCTCGCTTTGTCGCTTAGTCGGTTTAGTTGCCATGTTACTCGTTCGGTCTAGGTCGAGGAGCCATGTTGCTCGTTCGGTTTAGGTCAGAGACCATTGTGCTCCAGTTCAGTTTGGTCAGGCCATTCATCAATTCAGTTTGGAGTCAAGGAACATGTTGCTCGTTGGTTTGAGTTGGAGCCATGTTTTCATCATACGGTTTGGTCAGGCCATGTTACTCAATTCAGTTTTGATCGAAATTATATTTTTCAGTTAAGTTTTTAGATTAAGAGGCCTTATTTATGTTCAGAGTTTTGATTAAAGAAGGAACCATATTTATCAATTCGTTTGAATCTAGAAGGAGCCATGTTGTCAATTGGTTGGATAGGAGCATATTGCTCATTGGTTTGATCAAGGAAATGTTTTCTTCCATTCATCAAATTCAGTTTGAATCGAAGATACACATTAATATTCAGTTTGAGTTAGGAGATCTTTTATGTTACTCATGAATTTAGATGAGGAGCCATGTTGCTCGTTCGGTTTAGGTCGAGGAGCCATTTTGCTCGTTCGGTTTAGGTCGAGGTAGCCATGTTGCTTCGTTCGGTTTTAGGTTGAGGAAGCCATCGCGTTGCTCGTACGGTTTAGGTCGAGGAGCTCCATGTTGCTCGTGCGGAGTTTGAGTCGAGAGCCATATTATCATATATGGTTTGAATCAGAGAGCATTACTATCTTACAACTCAATACGATTCCGTCGACATATTTATAATACAGTTTGAGTCGAGAATTGCATGTTATGTACAGTTTAGTCGAGAACATGTTGCTCAATTGGTTTAAGATCAAGAACCATGTTATCGTTGATTTGATCAAAAGACCATGTTGTCATTCAAGTTTGGATCGAGAATATCTTCTTTCAACAGTTTGGATAGAAATTATATTATCAGTAGTTTTGATCAGAGGAGCCATATTTGTCTCGTTCGGTTTCGTCGAAAGAATATTTTATATTTACTGAATCAGTTTGCACAGATCGAAGATATGTTTATCAGTTATGGTTTGAGATCGAGACCATATTTGCACTCGTTGGTTTGAATCAGAATTCTTCGGTTTAGGTCGAGGAGCCATGTTGCTCGTTCGGTTTAGGTCGAGGAGCCATGTTGCTCGTTCGGTTTAGGTCGAGGAGCCATGTTGCTCGTTCGGTTTAGGTCGAGGAGCCATGTTGCTCGTTCGGTTTAGGTCGAGGAGCCATGTTGCTCGTTCGGTTTAGGTCGAGGAGCCACGTTGCTCGTTCGGTTTAGGTCGAGGAGCCACGTTGCTCGTTCGGTTTAGGTTGAGGAGCCATGTTGCTCGTACGGTTTAGGTCGAGGAGCCATGTTGCTCGTTCGGTTTAGGTCGAGGAGCCATGTTGCTCGTTCGGTTTAGGTCGAGGAGCCATGTTGCTCGTACGGTTTAGGTCGAGGAGCCATGTTGCTCGTACGGTTTAGGTCGAGGAGCCATGTTGCTCGTACGGTTTAGGTCGAGGAGCCATGTTGCTCGTACGGTTTAGGTCGAGGAGCCATGTTGCTCGTACGGTTTAGGTCGAGGAGCCATGTTGCTCGTTCGGTTTAGGTCGAGGAGCCATGTTGCTCGTTCGGTTTAGGTCGAGGAGCCATGTTGCTCGTTCGGTTTAGGTCGAGGAGCCATGTTGCTCGTTCGGTTTAGGTCGAGGAGCCATGTTGCTCGTACGGTTTAGGTCGAGGAGCCATGTTGCTCGTTCGGTTTAGGTCGAGGAGCCATGTTGCTCGTTCGGTTTAGGTCGAGGAGCCATGTTGCTCGTTCGGTTTAGGTCGAGGAGCCATGTTGCTCGTTCGGTTTAGGTCGAGGAGCCACGTTGCTCGTTCGGTTTAGGTTGAGGAGCCATGTTGCTCGTACGGTTTAGGTCGAGGAGCCATGTTGCTCGTTCGGTTTAGGTCGAGGAGCCATGTTGCTCGTACGGTTTAGGTCGAGGAGCCATGTTGCTCGTTCGGTTTAGGTCGAGGAGCCATGTTGTTGGTTTAGTTTGGAATGAGGAACCACGTTGCTCGATTCGGCTTAAGTTGAGCACTGTTGCACTCGTTCGGTTTAGGTCGAGGAGCCATGTTGCTCGTTCGGTTTAGGTCGAGGAGCCACGTTGCTCGTTCGGTTTAGGTCGAGGAGCCATGTTGCTCGTTCGGTTTAGGTCGAGGAGCCATGTTGCTCGTTCGGCTTAGGTCGAGGAGCCATGTTGCTCGTACGGTTTAGGTCGAGGAGCCATGTTGCTCGTTCGGTTTAGGTCGAGGAGCCATGTTGCTCGTTCGGTTTAGGTCGAGGAGCCATGTTGCTCGTTCGGTTTAGGTCGAGGAGCCATGTTGCTCGTTCGGTTTAGGTCGAGGAGCCATGTTGCTCGTTCGGTTTAGGTCGAGGAGCCATGTTGCTCGTTCGGTTTAGGTCGAGGAGCCACGTTGCTCGTTCGGTTTTTAGGTCGAGGAGTTTTCATGTTGCTCGTTCGGTTTAGGTCGAGGAGAGCCATAAGTTGTTCCGGTTCGGTTTAGGTCGAGGAGCCACGTTGCTCGTTCGGCTTAGGTTGAGGAGCCATGTTGCTCGTTCGGTTTAGGTCGAGGAGCCATGTTGCTCGTTCGGTTTAGGTCGAGGAGCCATGTTGCTCGTACGGTTTAGGTCGAGGAGCCATGTTGCTCGTTCGGTTTAGGTCGAGGAGCCATGTTGTTGGTTCGGTTTAGGTCGAGGAGCCACGTTGCTCGTTCGGCTTAGGTTGAGGAGCCATGTTGCTCGTTCGGTTTAGGTCGAGGAGCCATGTTGCTCGTTCGGTTTAGGTCGAGGAGCCATGTTGCTCGTTCGGCTTAGGTTGAGGAGCCATGTTGCTCGTTCGGTTTAGGTCGGGCCAGCTGCTCGTTCGGTTTAGGTCGAGGAGCCATGTTGCTCGTTCGGTTTAGGTTGAGGAGCCATGTTGCTCGTTCGGTTTAGGTCGAGGAGCCATGTTGCTCGTTCGGCTTAGGTTGAGGAGCCATGTTGCTCGTTCGGTTTAGGTCGAGGAGCCATGTTGCTCGTTCGGTTTAGGTCGAGGAGCCATGTTGCTCGTTCGGCTTAGGTTGAGGAGCCATGTTGCTCGTTCGGTTTAGGTCGAGGAGCCATGTTGTTGGTTCGGTTTAGGTCGAGGAGCCACGTTGCTCGTTCGGTTTAGGTCGAGGAGCCATGTTGCTCGTTCGGTTTAGGTCGAGGAGCCATGTTGCTCGTTCGGTTTAGGTCGAGGAGCCATGTTGCTCGTACGGTTTAGGTCGAGGAGCCATGTTGCTCGTTCGGTTTAGGTCGAGGAGCCATGTTGCTCGTTCGGTTTAGGGTCGAGGAGCCACGTTGCTCGTTCCGGCTTAGGGTCTGAGGAGCCATGTTGCGTTCAAACAGGATTTGAGGAGCCATGTTGCTCGCGTTCCGGTTTTAGGTCGAGGCCATGTTGTTGGTTCTGGTTTGAGGGTCGCGAGCCATGTTGCTCTTCGTTCGGTTTAGGTCGAGGAGCCATGTTGCTCGTTCGGTTTAGGTCGAGGAGCCATGTTGTTGGTTCGGTTTAGGTCGAGGAGCCACGTTGCTCGTTCGGCTTAGGTTGAGGAGCCATGTTGCTCGTTCGGTTTAGGTCGAGGAGCCATGTTGCTCGTTCGGTTTAGGTCGAGGAGCCATGTTGCTCGTTCGGCTTAGGTCGAGGAGCCATGTTGCTCGTTCGGTTTAGGTCGAAGAGCCATGTTGTTGGTTCGGTTTAGGTCGAGGAGCCACGTTGCTCGTTCGGTTTAGGTCGAGGAGCCATGTTGCTCGTTCGGTTTAGGTCGAGGAGGGTATGTTGTCGTTCGGACTAGGTCGAGGCCATGTTGCTCGTT
>NC_091582.1:28136013-28138513 GCF_042767895.1 Penaeus vannamei | reverse complement strand
AGAAATAGATGGATAGATAGAAAATGTAGGTGGATAGATAGGTAGATGATGAATAGATAGATGAATATGAAAATCATTAAATAGATAGATAATAGATAGACAGATAGCTAGGTAGATGATAAATAGATGAATATATAAATTGGTAGATAGATAGATGGTAGATAGATAGAAAGATACTAAGTCAAAGAAGATTGATATATAGATGTATGAGAGACGCAAAAGATAAATAGACGAATAGATAGATAGACAATGGATAAATAGATATATAAGCAGAAGGACAAAGAAGTATATAGATAAATATAAAACAAATTGATTACATGAAATACACTCAGCATTAAAAGGAGCAAGATTCGTACGCAGACAAAAAACGAAAAAAAAATATGATCCGGCCTTAAAGTATTGGTGTAAGTTCGGAGAAAAGAAACACGATTAAAAACAAAGATAGAAAAGAGGGAGAAAAACAAACAGACAAACAAAAATAAATATTGATGAAAAAAATGTTTAGGAAAAGGAAAAATAATAGGTTTGCGTTCAAGTTTATTGAGCAAAAAGCGTTTGTTTATATATAAACACACACGCACACACACACACACAAACACACAAATATATGTATAATACCAGCTGAACAAAGATACAATTACTGAACGTGAACAAAAGGACTTTCAATGAACAGAGATTCGTCCTTTCTTTATTCTTTTTAGCATTCAAAACTATCTTTTTATTTTATTTTTATTTTTTCTTTCTTAGTCAACAATAAATCCATACAAGCAACACATCTACTTCATGAGAAAAATAATAACGAAATAATAAAAATAATAATATTGATGCTGCTTTTATTGGCAGCAATGAGTATATCAAACATCAGGAACAATGGGAATGAGAAGGGTTATAATAATGAAGAGTGATGTTGACGATAATGATAATGATAGTAGGAATAATGATGATGATGATAATGACAACTATGATAATAATAATAATAATAATGATAATAATAATAATAATAATAATAATAATAATAATAATAATAATAATAATAATAATAATAATAATAATAATAATAATAATAATAATAATGAAAATAATAATAACAATAATAATAATGATAATAATAATAATAATAATAATGATAATAATAATAATAATAATGATAATAATAATAATAATAATTATAATAATAATGATAATAATGATGATGATGAATAATAATAATAATAATATATGATAATGATAATACTAATAATAAATGATAATAATAATAATAACAAGTGAAAATGATGATAATAATAATAATAATAATAATAATAAAAATAAAAAATGAATATGATAATAATAATAACAAATGATAATAATAATAATAATAATAATGATGATAATGATAATGATAATAATAATAGTAATAGATAATAGTAATAATAATAATGATAATGATAATAATCAATAATAATAACAAAATTCATAATGAAAATAAGAACAATAACGATAATGATGATAAAGATAATAATAATAATGATTTAAACAATAATAACATTAGTGAAGCCAATAAATAAGATAGTAACAATAATAATGATAATGATAATAATGATCACAATATCAAAAATAATAATAATGATTATCATTATTATTATTGTATCAATAATGATAATGGTAATAGTAATAATAATGATAATAATGATAATAATAGTAATAATAATAGTGATAATACTGATGGTAATATTAATGATAGTAGTAATAACAACTATAATAAAAATAATAATAGATAATAGAAATTATAATGATAGAAATAATAAAAAGTAACTGTAATAATGATAATACTAATAATAATGATACGAAGAAAATGAATGATAATGATGACAATATTGATAATAACAATAGCAATGATAATGGGAATAATGATAATAATAATAATAATACAAAGATAATAATAATAATGATAATGATAATGATAAAAATAACAATTATTACAATGGCAATGATGATATTAATAATGAGAAAGATATAGGAATAATAGTAATAATAGTAATAATAAAAATAATAATAAAATTAATAATAATAATAATAATAAAATTAATAATAATAATAGTAATAATAATAATAATAATAATAATAATAATAATAATAATAATAATAATAATAATAATAATAATAATAATAATAATAATAATAATAATGATGATGATGATAATAATAACAATAATAATAATAATAATAATAATAATAATAATAATAATAATAATAATAATAATAATAATAATAATAATAATAATAATAATTTATCATCACCAACCCCTTCTTACGAGAATAAACAAAGTAGCAATAATACCGAAAATGATAATGATGATGATAATAGTAATAATAATAATAATAATAATAATAATAATGATAATAATAATAATAATAATAATAATAATAATAATAATAATAATAATAATAATAATAATAATAATAATAAAATAATGATGATAATAATAATAATGATAATCAACATCATCATAATCATCAT
>NC_091582.1:28086013-28091013 GCF_042767895.1 Penaeus vannamei | reverse complement strand
TGTTCAGTGTGAATGAGTGATTATGAATTGAATACGTGTTATGTTGTAACTCGTCACGACTGACAAAATCACAGGCAAAAGAGAAATCTTATCACTCTCTATGCTTACAACTACAATGTCAACAAACTCTACTCATGAAAAGTTCCAGTGTGTTTTATTCTCCAGGAATGATTGAGTGTGTGTGAGTGTTTGTATGTGTGAGTGTGAAGAGCATGAAGAGAGAGAAAGAGCTCACACAAAGAATGAATCACAAACACACAAATATTAACGTTCATTTTAACAACAAATATAACTCTAAATTACGTTAATACAATTTTTTTTCAACTACCACATTAAACTCAACAATAAATGAGAAGCGACGGAATGTACACAATTATGCATGGTGACATGAAAATTCATTGCAAGTTTTTGTAATGCAAATTTCTCAATACAGAAATGTTTTTACACTATTCTCTATAAATTCTGATAGATTAAGGTATTTCTTTACTTATGCATGTTCAGAGTATTTTAGACTTCATCGACGGGTGAGATTCCCTTTTTTTACCCAAATTACCAAACAAAATCACCTGACCTGAACAAGACGTTGAACTCTATCATACCGTCTCTACACTTACAATCTGTGATGGGTTCTTATTACCATCTAGCTCATGAATCGCACGACTGTTGGGATTTCCAGAATATACAAGTGATGTAAGCAAAGTGAGAAGGGTGTGATTAATAAGCAAATCATTTTTCTGGCACAAAACCCTAGTCCTACATTTATAATTAGACGTCAATGTGGGTTCATTCCAACTGAAATTTGCCGATTAAATGAGTTACTTCGGTTTCACTATTTACCTACTCTCAGACATTGGACCGTAGATCTATTAGATGATTACAAAATCCCATGCATCCTTGTTTTGGGACCAAGGGAACGTGTCACCATTTAAACAACCCTATGGAGTTAATCAACAATCAAAGAGAGGACAGCTTCCTTCCAGCCTGCAACCGGATGAAAGGGTAAGTGAAGTTAGTCGGTGGGGGGAAGGGGGTTGTAAACTGTTCACTAGAGAGAAATGATATGTAATGTTGGTGAATGCGAATAATGACATTAGAGAAAGAATAAACGAACTGAAAGTCCAAAATCGAGTGAATTTCAACAATCAATTAACGAAACATACAAGAGACTGGAGTACATAGAAATCATGAAGTAATTGCAAATCACAAGGTGAAAATTCTCATTTTGAGAGAAATCACAAACAAATGTTGAATACACTGTAGTTGAAAAAAAAATATAAATCTCTGAAAACAAGAGAATGAATTACTTTATGAACGATATTTCCTGTATGTGACCGGAAGTTACATTCCACATCTGTTTGCAGGGTTATGACCTCAGGTCACGATGAGTGACAGAGTGAGTGTTGCCATTTCCTGCTACTATAAATATTTTATAATAATTAACACTAAATACATTAACCAACAAAACCGATGAACAAGTGACAGCACATTTGTATGGCTTGACACATTTATGGGAGAGGAAGGAAGGGAAGAGAAACGATTGTCCCATTACATATACTTACGTGGTTTTGAAGCCATCATATCGCACCGATGTTGGGCGAGCAGAATTTTAGAGATGTATATAGTACCATTTTGTGAGTCCAAAGAACACAAAAGACCCCGCTGCTGCCAGCTATGAAAGGTGGTGCTGGGTAAAGAACCAAAGAACGCTGCCACCATCTGTAAAAGATGGACAGAATAGATACTTCTTAAACGACTAACCTTTATTCTGAAGAGTTACCCACAATTAAAAATAAACATGATACAAGTGGAAGACTGGTCAGTGCTGCCGTAATTGTGGTAGCGAGCCGCGCAGAGGGTGAGTGGAGGTCCACATGGTCAGGAGGTCAAGCTGCCCCTGTGTGATCTGGGAGAGGGAGGATAAGGATAAGTTCAATATGTGAAGCTGAGCCTCGCCCAGGCTATGAGGGAAGCCCGGCCTGTGCCGACTAATGCCGACTCGATCAATGTGTGTCAGCTAGTGCTGACGCGACAGAGCTTAGTCCTTACCCGCCGTGGTGCCCAGCCACAGAAGTAACCTCCGGGCGACAATTGCAACTTCTAGCGCCTGGGCGGGGCGCGAACCGCCGACCCCTCGGATGCGAGGCCGACACGTTACCACTGTACTAGCTTGGAGGCGAGAGAGGTCAATTTGAGTCGCTTTATAGTTGACCCCGGAAGCCGGACGCCTGGCGCACTTAGCGTGAGCCTATAGGAGCGGGCCCAAGCGGTGGCGCCCACAGGGAGCGTATATTTAGGATCGCCCATGAGGGACCCACACGGGCACAAGCGGGCGTGGCATCCATGCAAGCATGGTATGGTATAGTGTGTGTGTGTGTGTGTGTTAAATACGATATATATATATATATATATATATATATATATATATATATATATATATATATATACATAGATACACACATACATACATACATATATATATATATATATATATATATATATATATATATATATATTTGTAAATGTATATGTGTATGTAAATATATATATATATATATATATATATATATATATATATATATATATATATATATACATACATACATACATACATACATACATACATACATACATACATACATACATATATATAATATATATATGTATATATATATATATTTATTTATTTATATGTATGTATTTGTGTGTGTGTGTGTGTGTCTATCTATCTCTATCCCGGTATCTATCTATTACTTCCTCTTCCACTCTTCTCGCCCCCACTCTCTCTATCTACCCCTCCCTCCCTCTCTTCACATTCTGTTTTCTTTCTCCTCTTCATTCCCTTTTTCTCCTCTCTTCCATCGCCTCTCTCGCCCCCTCTCTTCCTCCTTCTCTTTCTCATCAAATCTAAAGCACACATCACCGCCATCCACCACCACCACCCCGCAACCCCCCCCCCCTCGTTGTGACACAAAGAAAACGGGAATTCGATGCAGCGGTATGCATCAAGCTTATATTACATTGTTCTTTTTTTGCTATAACCAGAACGATAATGATGATGGTAATAGTGATCATGATAATAATAATGACAATGATGATAATGATAATAAAGTTAATGATATTGATAATAATAATAATGATAATAATGATAATAATAATAATAATAATAATGATAATGATAATAATAATAACAGTAGCAGTAGTAGTAGTAGAAGTAGTAGTAGCTGTAACAAAGATATTAGTAATGGTAATAATAATGATAGTCATAACAACAATAATGATGATAAAAATGATTATAATAATAATAATGGAAGAGAGAATGATTTAGTTGAAGAAATTAATGCGTAAAAGGATGGCGCTGCTTAGGAGAACTTCCCTTCGTTCAAGCAAGTAGCGAGCAAGCCACCCAAGCTCTCTCGACCTCCACTTCCTCTCGGGAAACTTCCTTCGACTCCTGAGGCTTCGGATCCAGACGCCCACCGAGGCCGACTCCCGCGGGCGAATTCCTTGACCGGTCTTGAAGGACACGACGTCACAGAGGAGACCCCTCCTCTTATATAAAAAAATAAATAAATAAAATAAATAAAAATAAATAAATAAAATAATCGTTTGCAACTTTAACAGGAATTTTGAAGGGCCCGGTGACTTCCGGATAGAAGTTCCCGAAAGCTGGCTTGTGAAGTGGACTCGTCGGCCCTTTTCTCAGTCGCAAACGGGGCACTTTCTCTCCTCCGAAGACTCCCCCCTCCCCCACCCCTACCCCCACCTCCCCTCTCCACGTCGCCATGCAAAGCGGACCTGAGCGCTCGACGACAATCTTCCTTAGCAACGGTGATAACTACACTACTCTGCTTTATCTATTTATCTATCCATTCCTTTAATTATTCACCTACCTTTTGAAGTGCCATTGGTCACCCATGCTCACAAGGGACGACACGCGTTTTTTCCTTCTTCTTCTTCTTCTTTTTATATAACACTTGACAAGACACGAAGCGAAGGTCAGCCAGCCTTCTCCGACGTCTTGGACCACGACTTGCCGCGGGGGAGTCCTCTCTCTCCCTCAGTCCGCCCCCCTCGAGTCGCTGAGTCCGTGCTTGCGATCCTTACAAGAAAAACACGTCACTCATAAAAGAAAAAAAAGAAAAAGTCATGGAACGAGCCAGCAGCTTTATTATTATTATTGAATCAGATTTCCAATACTTAACCTCATCTTCAGTTTCTCTTATTTATTTTCACTCGCTATCAAATGCAAGTCTGAATATGATTAGAGGTCACTGTTGCTTTCTTTAAAGTAAAAAAACATAAAACAAATGGCACTTCGATGCTACACACGAAAAGATAAGAAAAAAGAAAAAAAATGAAACTTAAAATTATTATCTTCCATTCCGAATCTTGGGTTAAGGCTTAGTAATAATAATAATAATAATAAATCGATTTCTTAATTCCCCATATATACTCATCTGTTTATTTATCCATTCCCACATGTAAATGAGTAAATTGTTAATAATTCTATCATTTTCACTTACAAGTTCTCGTTATCTTTTCCCCGAACCGCGAACTACACCGGGTTTGCAAGAGATAAATTTTGCACTTGTTTATTCCCACCGAGACTTGGTTGCAGTGCACTTGGACTAACGTTGCATGATTTTTGTGTTTCGTTTTCTTGTTTAAAATCATCCTTCTTTGTTATTATTTCTGTTATTATCATTACCGATGTTGTTGTGTAATACGGTATAACTATCTTGATTATTTACGCTATATATATATATATATATATATATATATATATATATATATATATATACATATATATATACATATATATATACATATATATATATATATATATACATAAATATATATATAAATCCATATATATAAAGTCATATATATAAATATATATATGAATATATATATATATATATATATATATATATATATATATATATATATTCATATATATAAGTATATATATAAACATATATTCATATAGATAGATAGAT
>NC_091582.1:28078513-28081013 GCF_042767895.1 Penaeus vannamei | reverse complement strand
ATGATAATGACAACAATAATAATGATAATATTGATGATAGTAAAAATAATGAAAATAGCAATTATAGTAATGATAGCAATAATATAATAAGAAGAAAAACGACATCAGTAAGAACAACAATAACAACGAAATGATAATGATGATAATGATAGTAATAATAATAACAATGATAATGATAATGATAAAAATTATGATAATAGCAATGACAATAATCATAATGATTATAATGATGATGATGATGATAATGATGATAATAATAAAAATAAAGATAATCGTAATATTGATATCAATAACAATAACAATAAAAATTATGATAATCATAATAATGATAATAATGACGATAGTTATAATAATAATGCTGATAAAAAAACAATAACAATAACAACGGTAATAATAAAAGTAATAATTATAAGATCAATAGTGAAGATAATAACAATAACAATAATAAAAGAAGTAATCATAACAATAATAATGATAGCAGTAATGATACTAATTTTGATAATTGTTAACAATAAGCATCATTATCGGCATTATAACAATAGTATAGATAAAGAATATTGTAATAATATTAATAAAAATAGTAACAATAACAATAAAATAACAATAACAATGATAATAATAATGATAACAATAATGATAATAATAATAACAATGATAATGATAATAATGATAATAATAATGAGAAGAAGAAGAAGAACAACAACAACAACAATAAAGATAATGATAATGACAATGATGATGATGATAATGATAAAAGCAATAACAACAACTACAATTATCATAAAAGCGATGACGATAATAACAATAGTAATAATGATTATAATAATAACAATAGTAATAATGATTATAATAATAACAATAGTAATAATGATTATAATGATAATGATAATATTAATGAGAAGAACAATAATGAAAATAATAACAATAACACTTATAACAATGATAAAAATGTTAATAACAATAATGATAATAATGATAACAATGATAATAATTTTGATAACAATAATCATAACAATAATAAAAATGATAATAATGATAATCATACCAAAGGGTCGTCCATCTTTTTTCATCATTTTCACGAGCATACAAACCAAACGTTTTCTAAAAATTAATAAACATATTGACAATTTTAAAGCTGTATCGCCAGCACTCCTTTTGCATTCCACCCAGTCTTTTTTTTAACCCATGATAAAAGACAAAATAAACACAAATATTGGATTATTCCGTTTTATCCTAATTATTTACGTTAAAATTTAGGTGCAGGAAAGTGATAATTATAATAATGATATTAAACTGGTTAAAAAAAATGATGTACTTTTAATCACAGCCACTTATCACATTGGCTGGGTAGATTCACACCCTTATCTATGGCCTGTTATCACACTTTATCATAATATTCCCTGATAACACGGTGTAATCTTGTCACTCATGCAGTAAATAACATTACTTACAGGTCAAATTTCAAAGGTGAACGAACAGAGTGGAACATGTTTCGTGAATAATATTTATTTTGTGTTAATTTATTCTCTAAAGATATCAATTTAATTCAAGTTAGTTATACGAACTCAATAAACCACACACAAACAAAAAGACAGAACCAAAACTAGTGCATATAAACAACACACAACTGGAATAAAGTAATTGAAGAGTATACATATAGGAGATAATCAGTTTACATGAGTCCCCCCTCGTACGAAGATCTCTGACACTCGCCCGAAAGAAAACGAGAGGAAGGTGAGATTGTTCGGAGCTAATCTTATCAAAACAGAGTCAGTTTGGGCTGTCACTTCTAGACAGTCATCGACGGCTTTTATAGATTGCAAGAAGTCACAACTCGCTTGACACTTTTTGACAATTTATTCTTGACAGTTTCGGTCTGTAGTTGTATTACGTGCAGTGACATTAGTTCAAGTGAAAGTGTGAATACAAACTGCTTTTTATTTGTATATGTAACGTGTATTTTTTTGACAAGACACACAAACTTCGAGAAAAAAATCAAGGTAAGTGTGTTTTTTTCAGGACGGAGAGGGGGGGGGGGGGGATTTTAGTCTGGCAAAATTACGTCAATAAATAAGGCCAAATCTGAGCAAAGGATAGGCCTATGGGAATGGTGTCTTGTTTTCTAATTACTTCAGTGCATTGATGTTGTTTTCAGCGGTTATTATATCATTATCATTATCATCTTCATAATGATAATAGTAATTACTGTTGTTATTATTATCATTATTTTTTTATCATCATCATGATTATCATAATCCTTATTAATATTATCATCATCATTATTATTATCAATATTGTTAATATTGTTACTTTTATTATCATTATTATCATTATCATTATTGTTGTTATTGGTGGTGTTGGTGATGGGGATTTGTTGCTTATGTTGTTATAATGTTTATTTTCATTCTTATTATCATCATAACTATTATTATCATCATTTCTGTTATTGTTATTATTATCATTATTATTGTTATTATTATCATTATTATTGTTATTATTA
>NC_091582.1:28011013-28026013 GCF_042767895.1 Penaeus vannamei | reverse complement strand
TTTTGTTTCCTTTCATTTTCTCCCTCGGTCTCTCCCTTCACTCTGTCTCTTATTCCTCTACTTCTTCCTCATCTTTCCAGCTCTCCTCTCCTTACCTCCTCCCTCCCTCCTCCCCTTCCTACCTCCCATCCTTCCTCCCTTCATGCCTAACTTCCTTCCTCCCTCCCTTCCTTCTTTCATTCATTCATTCCTTCACTCGCCCTCCCTTCTCTCCCTTCCTTCCTTCACTCGCTTTCTTTTTCTCCCTTCCCTCTTTCACTCGCTCTGTCTCTCTCCCTCTCCTTCTCTTCACTCCCCGCTATCACCCATTTTCGCTGGAGGAAAGGTCGAAGAAAAAAACGACAGAAGGACAGAGACTCTCTTCTCCCTTCTTTCCTTAAGTCCGTCCTTTTGTCCCTCTTTCCTTCCTTCCCCCCTTTACTCTTCCCTTCCTTTCTTCCTTCCTTCCTTCCTTCACCTTCTGTTCTTCCCCTCTCCCTCCTCCCTCCTTCTCTCCTCATTCTTACCAATCTCCCTCCTTATCTCCTCCATCCTCTTTATCACCCTCCTTCTCTCCTCCCTCCTCCCTATTTCCCTCCGCTATCTCTCCCTCCTCCCTCCCTCCCTCCTCCCTATTTCCCTCCTCCCTCCTCCCTCCCTCCCTCCCTCCCTCCTCTCTCAGCCATCTCTCCCTCCTCCCTCTACTCTACTCCCTTCCTCCCCCTCCTCCCGTTTTCGATGGACGAAAGATCGAAGGAAAAAAACAACAGAAAGACAGAGACTCCAGGAAATTAAATTGGACTAATCCCAAAGATCAAAGAATCCGTTAAGTCCTTTGTTTAAATATTTTTTTTCCTCCTTTTCTTCCTCTCTCTCTCTTTCTCTTTCTTTTTTTCTCTCTCTCCAATATGTAGGGTCATGATATTGACCTCTAAGCACAGGAGATCGAAGGTCGGTATTCCCTCGCACACGATTCCACCGTCCATTTCATTTCGTCAATTGGCGCGTGTTGGAGAAATACGAAAGCTAATAACAGAAACGAGATGATAAAAAGGAAGGGCAAAGAATAATAATGATTTAAAAAAGAGATGAGGGGTAAAAAATTAAAGAGAAAGGACCTTTTGAGAAGAAAAAAAGGAACTGCGAAAGGTTTTTTAAAAGAGTTATCGATTCCCGCGCGGATTCTGGCGTAAGGTATTATTTGTTTACATATACGTATTCATTTATTCAAGGATTTTTTCATTGGATTTTTCCATAAAAGATATAAAGGAAAAATCAATCTACATTTTTATTTTTTACATATGCAGATACCTTTCCTACGTTCGGAGAAAAGAAAGAAAGAAAAAAAGTAAAATCTTATCGTAATGGATTACCGCCAAAAACAAAATCCAAACGAGATATAAAAAAACAAAAACAAATAAAAAAAAATATGATAACACCAAAACAACAACAAAAAACGAAAGACGAAACAAAACAAAACAAAAAACAGAAGTAAAAAAAAGCGCGGGAGATCAAAGCCTACGTCATAATCAATCGGCCATTGCTTGCCTTCATCACCAGCAACACTGCGCTCGTCTTTTGTTTGTTTTTTTGTTTTTTTGCTTTTTTTTTATCCGAAAGACTGGTTTATCCGATATATTGGCTCTCCAGATATCCCGATATGCAATATGAATGAAAAAAGCAAAAACAAAAAAAGAATATGGTAAGGTGGAGGTAGAGGAGATGGAAATAGAAGAGGGAAAGGGGGGGAGGTGAAGTAAAGGGGTGGGGGGAAGGGGAGGGATATGAGGGGAAGGAGGTAGGGGATACAGGGGGAAGGAAGGGGGTGGGGAGGAGGGGTATGGGGGAGAGGGGGAAGTAAAGCGGGGATAGGGTGGAGGAGGAGGAGGATATGGGGGCATGGAGGTGGGGATATAGGGAGCATGGAGGGGGAGGGAGGGTAGTTTTGCCTTTGAACACGAACTACACAAACGACAAGCGCGAATTCCATTTTTATAAGGTATTTCAGGGTTACCTTAGGGACTTAAAAGAGAGGAATGGGTAGGGGGAGGGAAGGAGAGAGAGAGAGGGGGAGGAGAAAGGGGGGGAGAGTGGAGGGTAAGAGGGGACGGGGAGGGAGAGAGAGAGAGGGGGGAGAGGAGGGAGGGAAGAGAGAGAAAGGATGAGGTGGAGGTGGAGGGTAAGAGAGGAGGGGAGGAGGAAGGAGAGAGAGAGAAAGGGGGAGGGAAAGAGGGGAAGGGAGGGAGGGAAGGAGGAGGATGGAGAGAGAGAGAGAGGAGAGGAGGGAGGGAAGGAGAAAGGATGAGGTGGAGGGTAAGAGAGGACGGGAGGGTGGGAGAGAGAGGAGGGGAGGAAGGGGGGGAGGAAGGAGAGAGAGAAAGGGAGGAGATGGAGGGAGAGAGTGGACGGAAGGGGGGGAGGGAGGGGAGGATGGAGAGACAGAGAATGGGGGAGGGATGGAGAGAGAGAGAGAGAGGACAGGGAGGGAGGGAAGAGGAAGGAGAGAGAGAAAGGGGGAAGTGGAGGAAAGAGTGGACGGAAGGGAGGGAGGGAAGGGGGAGGATGGAGAGAGAGAGAAAGGGGGATGGAGGGAGAGAGAGGACCGGAGGAGGGAAAGGAGGGGAGGTGGGGAGTGAGGGAGAGAGAAGGGGGATGGAGGGAGGTAAAGAGAGAAGGGGAAGGAGAGAAAGAGAGAGGAAGGAGAGAGGAGAGGAGGAGAGGAAGGAAGAGAGAGATGTGGGAAGAGAGGGAAAGGAAGATGGGGGTTGAGGGAGAGGTAGGGAGGAGTGTTATGTAGGGGGAGTGAGAGGGGGGAGTGGTATCCGGTGCGGAAAAGGGAGTGGGAAGTGTGTGTGGGAATAAGGGGGAGGCGGTACGTGTCTGCAGGGAAGATAGGGGTGGAAGGAAAGAGAGGGAGGGGAGGGGGAGGGAGGGCATAGGTATGAGGGAGTGGAAACGGGTGGAGTGCGCTTTGATGGGAGGGGGAGGGGGAGGGAGGGAGGGGAAGAGGATGTGTCTGTGAAGGAAGGGGGAGGGGGAAGGTGCGTTTGATGGGGGGAGGGGAGGGGGAGGTGTGTGTGAAAGGAGGGAGGAGGGTGGAGAAGGTGTACTTGATGGGAGGAGGGGAGGAGGAGGGAAGGAAGGGGGAGGGGGAGGCGTGTGTGTGTGTGAAGGGAGAGGATGAGGACGGTGTGAGGGCGTGGAAGGGGGGAGGGAGGGGGAGGGGGAGTGGGAGGGGAAAACGGACTATTTTAAATATTGATTTCGCTTAAAGGGGGACAGGAGGGGGGGAGGGGGGGAGGGGGTGGTAAGAGGGGATTTAGCAAAATCGCTCCTCATATTGATTAATGAAAATTGCTTTTGTTGTTTGTCCAGCTCTTCACAATTGATTGGAAATGCTGTTGTGAATATTGATTGGGACTCGACGAATGCGAGACTCTGGCTGCCGTCTGTCGCTCTCTCTCTTTCTCTCTTTTTTTCGCTTTCTTTCTCTTTTTCGCTCTTCTTTTCTCTTTGTTTGTTTCTTCTTTTCTTTTCTTTTTTTTATCTCTCCTCTCTGTTTGTTTGTCTGTCTCTCTATCTCTCTCTCTCACTCTCTCTCTCTCTCTCTCTCTCTCTCTCTCTCTCTCTCTCTCTCTCTCTCTCTCTCTCTCTCTCTCTCTCTCTCTATTTCTGTCTCTCTCGTTTTCAAATAATGATAAAAAAACAATGATAATAATAATATTTGTGACAACCATAATGGTAATAATGATACTAATGATAATGACAACGATGATGAAAATACATTTATTAATTAAATCACCAATAAAACAATAACACCAAAAATAAGGATTGCAGTAATTATGATATTACTAATAATACAGATATTAAATTTGCGGAATCACTATTTCATTCATTAGTGTCATTATCATCGACAATTATCATTAGCAAGATATTGAATATTACAAATCAAGAACCATTATCAATAATCGCAGTCATTAGTGTTATGAGAATGATAATAATTAAAATAGCTTCAGCCACGAGAGACTATATATTTTTTTTCATATATTCATACAATTACGATAAAATAATATATGATAATAACAATGACGACCATTTTCATCTCTAGTATATTTTTATGATATAAAGAAAAGATCATGAATAAAGGAAAAGGGAGAATAAATGAATAAGCCAATTAAGGTTCTTAAATACCCGCGCTCTCTCAATGGCGGTTTTCCTTGTGCCCGCGACCCACAGGCCTTGTTCCCGCGGTGGGCATTCTCCGGCGGCCATTAATATTGCATCTTTGTGAATCATTGAGCAGGGAAACCCCCAGATCGTTCCTTCGCTCTCTCTCTCTCTCTCTCTTTCACTCTCTATCTATCTATTTATCTCTCTTTATCGTCTCTCTTTCTTTATCGTCTCTCTCTCTCTCTCTCTCTCTCTCTCTCTCTCTCTCTCTCTCTCTATATATATATATATATATATATATATATATATATATATATATATATATATATACATACATACATATATATGCATATATATACATACATATATATATACATATACATATATACATACTTACATATATATATATATATATATATATATATATATATATATATATATATATATATATATATATATATATATAATATACATGTATATATACATCTGTATATGTATATATATATTTATATATATGTATGTATATGTATATATATATATATATATATATATATATATATATATATCTTTTTCGTCTCTCTCCCCCTTCCCTCTCTCTCACTCTATCAATCTATATATCTTTTTCGCCTCTCTCCCTCCTCCCTTTCTCTCTCTCTCTCTCTTTCTTTCTTTTCTTTTGCCTATTTTGATTCAGGATGCTTATTCATTTTCTCTCTCTTTCTGGTTTTGCTTCTTCGTTGTTTTTGTCGTAAATAATAATCCAATAAGCGAATACACGCAAATGTGTCAACTTTCTCCTTTTTCAGTCACATTATGCAAGATTACCAAAGAACTTACGAGAATTCGGCCTAACATGATCAACAAATTGAAATCGAAGTTCTGTTTAACTTTCGTCCCTTTTTGATCGCATATGACCAACTCGTCGAAAGTTTAACAGTCCTTTGGAAAGCAGAATTTTGCTGGATATATATTTCTGCTGGTTATCATGTTTCATTGTGTTTATTTTTGGTTTTCGTTCATTGTTTATTTTCATTCTGTGGAATTCGAGTCGTGATTCGATTTCTGACGTCATCATGCCCCGCCCACCTTACTAGGAAATCAACCAATCACGAACCGGTTAGGAAAAAAAAGTCGCCAGAAATGTAATAATCATAATAACCAAAATCAATTTTCTCCGCCTATCTTATTTTCCTTCGGTCGCTTTCCCTATCGCGGCGAAATCTCCCTCCGAAAAACGAGAAAGCAACCACGAAGACCTATTTTTGAACTAGCCGATTAATAATAGAATTACCGACCCCTTTGGGAACTCGCAGCCCTAACTCCGCCCTCCGACACGATAATGGCGGGAAAATGTTTTCGAAACCCCTTCCATGCGTTTTATATTAATTTATCTTCCTCTGTGTGACGCAAATGAGAGGTTTTCTCGATCGTAATGTGCCGCTCTACCGCAACTTACGATCAGACAAGAGTAACAGAGGAAATATGATACTACGAGGCAATTATCGTACGCGTGGCAGCGCTGTTTCATATTTTTCTGTATGATAGTTTGGGAACTTTAGGTAGAAATACAAAATATGAAAATATTGAAATGAAAATCATTATGGAAATCGAAAGAAGAGAGATAGAAAGAGATACGACTTGGGCCAAATATGAAAGGGAAAATATCTATTGAAAAAGTATTAGATGATCGTTGTTTAATTAAAGAATAACAAAAAACACATCGAATATGCAAAAATATATGAATAGGAGGTGAAGAAATTTGGAAAGGATGGGATGGAAGTCTGTTAATACTAGAAACAGAAAATTAACTAAAGATAAAACAATTATCTGCCTTTCCGTATATGTATACGTCTATCTATCTACTATCTATCTATTTGATCTAACTATCTGAATGATAATTCCGATGATGATAGGAGAATAACAATGATGATAAACAGATTACTATTGAATTAATTATGAAAAATGATAGCCATCTCGCCTCTCTCTTTCTTTCTCTGTCTCTTCCATTCCTTTCTTCCTCTCTCCCTCTTTTCCTAATTAGCATATGACCTGCTGTTTTCCCTTTGACGTGAGGTCAGGTGACACGTTCCTTAATGGGTTTCCTTCAATTCTAATATGTGATTACTTTGAAGGACGAAAAGTGGGATTTTTTCTTTTTCTTTTTTTGAAGGGGGGGGGGTAGGTGAGGGGGGGAGGGGGGGCTAAGAAATGGGGACGATTTCATTAACTTTTTTTCGTATTCGGTTTTTATTTTCTGACCTTTCCTTTGTTCACTTCATGTGTTCTTTTCCTCTCTCTCTCTATCTATCTCTCTCTCTCTCTCTCTCTCGTCTGTCTCTCTCTCTCTCTCTCTATCTCTCTCTCTCTCTTTCTCTTTCTCTCTCTCTCTCTCTCTCTCTCTCTTCCTCTCTTCTCTCGCTCTCTCTCTCTCTCTTTCTCTCTCTCTCTCTCTCTCTCTCTTTCTCTCTTCTCTCTCTCTCTCTCTCTCTCTCTCTCTCTCTCTCTCTCTCTCTCTCTCTCTCTCTCTCTCTCTCTCTCTCTCTCTCTCTCTCTCTCTCTCTTACTCTCACACTTTTTTGCTCTCTCTCTCTCTCTCTACCTCTCGTCTCTCTCTCTTACTCTCTCTCTCTCTCTCTCTCTCTCACACACACACACACACACACACACACACACACACACACACACACACACACACACACACACACACACACACACACACACACACACACTCACTCTCTCTCTCTCTGTCGCTCTTTTACACAAGAATTACCATTAATTAATACCATGTCTTCTACCCTTTTATCTCTCTCTCGCTTCCTCCCTTTCTCTCGCCGCAAACCCATAAAAAGGTTATATAAAATCAGTCCACAATTAATCAGTATTGAAGTCATTAGAAGGGAAGAATTTTATTAATGACATGACAGTGGGAGATACTCAATATATGGATTCGTCATGTCCCTTTGTTCTTTTTCCTTTTCTCTTTCTTTCTATTGTTGTTGTTGCTTCTTCTTCTCGTCTCCTTTATATTTACTTTCATTCTCTTTTCGTCTTTGTTATATTTTTTATTTGATTTTTTTATTCTTTATTTATTCATTTTTTCCGACTCTTTCTCTTCCGTTTCTCCCACTCTTTACTTTCATTCTCTCTTTCTCTTTGTTTTTTATTTTTTTTATTTTTCTCTATTTCTCTTCCCCATATTTATCAAACATTTTGATTATATACATTCTTAAAGGACATAATTAAATAGACAGTCAGACCAATGCATGGGCGGATAATGCGATAAAGAGACAAGGTAGATAAGGAGTGGTATATAGATATCAGATAAGGAAGTGGATAAGAAAGAGTCTTCTCTCTTAGAAGAAAAAGGGAAAGAGAGAGAGACAGAGAGACAAAACGAGAGAGAGAGAGAGAGAGAGAGAGAGAGAGAGAGAGAGAGAGAGAGAGAGAGAGAGAGAGACAGAGAGAGAGAGAGAGAGAGAGAGAGAGAGAGAGAGAGAATGGGAGAGAGAGAGAGAGGGAGAGAGAGAGACAGATACAGAGAGAGAGGGGGCGGGGAGACAAAGACAGAGACAGAAAAAAGGAAAGAGAGGGAGAGGGAGAGAAAAGGGGAGGGAGGGGGAGAGAAAAGGAAAGTGGATGAAAATTAATAATAAATGAATTCATAAAAGAGGAAGTCTTTCAAGCCAATGAATGTATTAAATTTAGAGCAAATCCTCAAAACAACATATGAATAGAGTTCTTGTTGCACCACTTACGCCTCCTACATACATACACACACACACACACACACATACACGTATACACATACACACACACATACATACTTATACTTACACATGCATATAAATAAATGCGGATATACATGCTCTATACGTATAGATACATATGTATGCCATGTGTTTGTGTGTGTGTGTGTATGTGTGTGTGTGTGTGTGTGTGTGTGTGTGTGTTTGTAGAGACAGATAGATAAATAGATAGACAGATAAGTGAACAAACATCGCGAACTAAACAAAATTCGCCCAACATCGCCATCAGCTGTCCAGTGCGTGACGTCAGAGCCCCCCCCCAAAAAAAAAAAAAAAAAAAAAAATTTCTCGCCTCATGAATAGATTTCTGCAGATTGCTATTCCTTGCCTCTGGGATGCCATGCGTGACGAGGCATTCTTACGAACACACTTTCATTACTGAGGTGGATTTAATTTCGGGCCTTTTTTTATTATGATTATTAATTATCGTGGGTTAAAACTTGTGAAAATTTAGTCATCTGGTTTGGTCATGTTGTAAAGATTACGTTATTCTTTTTCGAGTCTAGAAGGAAATGATGAATCTATTATAATGTAATTAGATGAATTAAGCATACATTTTCCATTACAAAGACAACAACCACACAATCAATAATAACAACAGACTAGAACTGTATTACATAATGATCCAAATAAAAAATTCAAGGATTTAAAAAAATAAAATAAGATAAAAATAATTACACTTTATATTCCCTTCGTGTCCTCAATATTCCAATAAATCCAATTACTATTTCTGGTCCTAATTTAGCTAAGAATTTCATTTTAAATGGTAAGAAAACAAAAATGATGATAATGATGGTAATGAAAATAATCATGATGATGGAAATATCAATAATGCTTTTGATAATAGTGTGATGATAATAGTTATGTTAATGATAATGATAATAATGAATATGATGATAATGATAAGTGATAATAATGACAATGATAATGATAATAGTGATTGTGATAATAATTACAATAGCAATGATATTAATGATGATAGTATGATAATAATCATGGTGATAAATCGAATAATGAAAAAAAACAATGGTGATGGTGATTATAACAATGATAAATAATAATATAAAATCATTAATATAGAATTGTTATTGCAGATATAAAATTGCTGTAAGCTGGCTGAACAGACAGGCGTAAGTTTTGATACATTATAATTCATAGTATGATCATAACATTATATTTCAACAGATTTTGAAACGCATATTTATATCAGGGTTTTTCTCTTTGTTTCTTGCTTTATGCCTTTTTGTCTCCTTTCTCTCTCTCTCTCTATCTCTCTCTCTCTCTCTCTCTCTCTCTCTCCTTCTCTCTTTCTCTCTCTCTCTTTCTCTCTCTCTCTCTCTCTCTCTCTCTCTCTCTCTCTCTCTCTCTTTCTCTCTCCTTCTCTCCTTCTCTCTCTCTCTCTCTTACTCTCTCTCTCTCTCTCTCTCTATCTATCTATCTATCTATCTATCTATCTATCTATCTATTTATCTATCTCTTTCTCTCTCTCTCTCCTTTCTTAAAGTGTGTTATTTTCACCGTTCTATTATCGTCTTTTCTTTTATAGATATGTTTAATATCTTTATTGTCCTGACCACAAACATATGAGATATATGTCAACGGCATATTTCAAATACACAAAATAAAAAAAATAACACAACTCGAAAATATTCAATCAACCACACAATTATACATTAAAAAAACAAAAACAAAATCAAACGCAACACAAACACAAAAATGAATAAATAAATGAATGCAAAAAAAATAAAAAAAAGAGCCATAACGAGAAGCAAAAATATGGGATCCAACTGCCTAAAAGTACATTCAGACTCCATGTTATTAGTGCCTCCCCTCGACGACGGCTCTCGAAGTTGGGTGATACCGGCGCTTATAGTCCGGGTTCCTGGTACCCTTTCCCTTCCTCTCTCTCTTTTCACTCTGTCTATCTGTGTCTATTTCTTCTATGCCCTTTCTTCTTTACTTCTTTTATCTCTTCTCTTCCTTTCCCTTTTGTTTCTTTGTCGTTTCCGTTCTCGATCTTTCTTTCTCTTTTTATTATATCGATTTCTTATTTCGTCTTATCTGTCGGCCTGTCTGTTTATCTATCTGTCTGTCTGTGTATGTGTCTATCTATATATACTTCGGGCTATCTGTCTGTCTCTCTATTTATATATCTGTCTGTCTGTCTGTTTGTCGCTCTGTCTATTTATCTATCTGTCTGTCTCTCTCTTTATCGATCTATCTCTCTATTTTTCTATATATCTATCTTTGTATCTGTCTGTCTGTTTGCCTATCTATCTATCTATCTATCTGTGTGTGTGTCTGTCTGTTTGTTTATATATCTATCTATCTTTCTTTCTCTCCATCTGTTTTTCTTTTTTCATTTTCTTTCGCTCCAATCCTATTTTATATCTCTCTGTCTTTCTCCATTCTTTTCCCTTTCGTTGTCTTTCATCCTTTTCCTTTATTTATTTCTTCCTTTTATCCTTTATACATCTTTTTTATCTATTTTTTATCTGTTTTCTTGAATACTTCTTTCCTAACCCTCTATCTCTCTCTTTTATTCTTTCTCTTCCCTTTCTTCGCTTCTTTTGTTTCTCTGTTTTCTAGCTCCTCTTCCCCTTCTCCTTTATCATTCTTTATGTATCTTCTCTTTCTCTTATTCCCCCTTTCCCTCTTTCTCTCATTCATCTTTTTTTCTATCATTTTCTTTATTTTTTCACTGCTTCCCTTCTTTCTTTTACTCCTTCTTTTATTTCTTCCTTTTGTCTTATACTTTATTACTTCCTTCCTTCCTTTCTTTATATCTTTTACTTAATAATTTCCTTCTTTCTTTCATTTCTTTTTATAATCATTCATTCTTGTATCATCCTCTCTCTCCACATGCATTTATTTCTATCTGTCATTTCTTATTCTGTTTATCTATTTCGTCCCCCTCTGATTCTCATTTATTCTTTTTTTTCTTTCTTTCTTTTCTTTTCTTTTCTTTTTTTCATTTCCTTCTTCTCTCCCTTTCCATCTCTCGTTCATTCTGTCCCCCTTCCTCTCATCATTCGCTTTTTTTTCTTCTTTTGTCTTTTTTTTCCCCGTTCGTTCTTCCACTTTCCTCCGTTCTCGATTTCCCCTCTTCCCCTTCCCCTCTTCTGTCCTTTAGCCATTTCGTAGTTTTTCCTTTTCGTCAGTTCAATTTCCCTCCTTCGCTTCTCTGCTTGATTCCTCTGTTGCGTCTCTGTTTCATCTATTTCTTGTTTTTTCTCGATCTTTCTCTTTCTCTTTCTCGATCTTTCTTTCTCTCTTTCTCTCTCTCTTTCACGATCTTTCTCTCTTTCTCTTTGTCTTTGTCTTTCTCAAGCTTTTTCTCTCTATCTCTCTTTGTCTCTCTCTCTCTCTCTCTCTCTCTCTCTCTCTCTCTCTCTCTCTCTCTCTCTCTCTCTCTCCCTCTCCCTCTCTTTCTTTCTCTCTCCCTCTCTTTCTTTCTCTTTCCCTCTCCCTCTCCCTCTCCCTCTTCCTCTCCCTCCCCTCCCCCTTCCCTTCTCTCCCCTTCCCCTCTCCGCCCCTCACCCTCTCTCCCTCTCCTCTCTTTCTCTCTTCAGTAATTCAATTTATCTGCTTCTTAATCCTCTTCTCAATCCGCCAACCGTGATATTGGCTTTATGGTCCTGTCTTTAATATTCTTTTCTTTATTGTCTATTTCCTTCGTCTTCTGTCTTCTCTCTGTCGTTTTATTTTCTTTTAATCTTCTTATTTCTTTCTGGTTTTCGTCATCTACTGCTTCTTAATTTCTTGTGTTTTTTTTTCTTTCCTTTTCTCTCGTTCTTATCTCTGTTTTAGTTATGATCTTTCTCTTTGTTTTCCCTTCTATTTTCCTTTTTCCTGATGTATTTTTGTCGTCTCTGTTCTTTCTATTTTCTCTTATCTGTTGTATATTTCCTTCATCTTCTTTCGTTGACTCCTTTTTGTTCTTGTTTCTCCTTCTCTTCTTTCATCTCTTCTTTATCTCTTTTATACATACTCCTTCCTTCCTCTATCTATCTACATTCCTGTTTTCTCTCTTGTTTTCCATGTCTATAGTCTTGATTATTATCTTCTCTTCTGCTTCCTTTTTTGTCTTTCGTCGACTTCCTTCCCCTCCATTTTCCCCATCCCCTCTCCATTCTCCTTTTCTTCAAATCTTCGTTTAATCTTTGACTTTCTTCGTCTTCTTCTTCTGTATCTTTATCTGTAATTTTGTATTGTGCCTCTTCTTTCTCGTCTTTATCTTTCTTCTTTTCTCCTTCATTCTTCCGTCTTCCTGTCCATTCTTCGTTTCCTTCTAATATTTCTTCTCCTCCTTCTTCTCTTCCACCTTCTCATTTATTCCACCTTTTTCTGTCTTTCATCCAATCTTTATTTTCCTCCCCTTCCCTCTTCTTTATCGTTTCTTTCTCTCCTTCCCTAACCCTTCTCTATCCCTCCCTATAATATGCCATTTTTTTCTTCTTTCTTTCTTTCTCCTTTCGTATCATTTATATTCTTCCCTTCCTTTTTACATTCTTTACCCTTTTCTTTTAACCTTTTTCTCTATTTCTCTTTCTCGTTAATTTCCTCCAAATTGTCTCTCATTACGATTTATCTTCCCTTACTTTCTCCTCCTCTTCCGCCTTCTCCTCCATCTCCCTCTTCATCCTGTCTCCCTATCCTCTTTCCTATCAGTAAATTATTTCCTCTCTCTTCCCTTCTTCCTCCTTTCTCCCTTTCTTCCTCTCCTTTCCTCCCCCTTCCCTATTCCTCTTTCCCCTCTTCATCCTATCTCCCTATCCTCCTTCCTATCAGTAAATTATTTCCCCTCTCTTCCCTTCTTCCTCCTTTCTCCCCTTCTTCCTCTCCTTTCCTTCCCCTTCCCTATTCCTCTTTCGTCTCCCCTGCAATACACTTCAGTTTGAAATGAAATTATGGATTCGGATTAATCTGATATGGGATTAATGCGCGTGTGTTGGCCGAGAGGGAGGGGAGAGGGGAGGGGGCGAGGGGAAGAGGAGGAGGAGAAAGACGGGAGAAGGGGAGGAGAAAGGGGGGAGATGGGAGAGGGGAGGGGGCGAGGGGAAGAGGAGGAGGAGAAAGACGGGAGAAGGGGAGGAGAAAGAGGGGAGATGGGAGAGGGGAGGGGGCGAGGGGAAGAGGAGGAGGAGAAAGACGGGAGAAGGGGAGGAGAAAGGGGGGAGGGGAGAGGGGAGGGGGCGAGGGGAAGAGGAGGAGGAGAAAGACGGGAGAAGGGGAGGAGAAAGGGGGGAGATGGGAGAGGGGAGGATGAGGAGAAAGACGGGAGATGGGGGAGAAGAGGGGAAGGGGGAGGAGAAAGGGGGGGGATGGGAGAGGGGGAGGGAGGAGAAGAGGGGAGAGGGACGAGGAGAAAGGAGGGAGAGGAGAGGAGGAGAAAGAGGGGAGAATGGAGAGAGGAGAAAACAGGGGAGAAGGGAGAGAGGGAGGAGGAGGGGAGTAGAAGAGAACCAGAAAAGAAGAGATGAAAGGAAGAACGAAAAGAAGAAGGAAGAAGAAGAGAAGGAGAAGAAAGGGGGAAGAGGGAGGGAAGGGAAAAGGAAAGAGGGAGGGAAAGAGATAGAGAGGAGAGGGAAGGGATAGGGAAAGAAAGAGGGAAAGAGAGAGAGGGAAGGAAAGGTCAAGAAGGACGAGGAGAGAAAAGGGGAAGAGAGAGGGAAAAGAGAAAGATGGGAGGAGGGAGGAAGGGGGGAAAAGTAGAAAAGGAAATCCAGGAGCCCGTGAATAAGTCATGTCTGGCCGGTGACTCAAAACAGACCGATGACAAAAATCAATATCCAGGTTAATTATTCCGTTGATAACCATCTCAGCGGCGAAAGGGGGAGGAGGAAGAAGAGAGAGAGGAAGGGGAGGAGGGGGAGGGAGGAGGAGTGGGAGGGGGAAGGAGGAAGAGGAGGAGTGGGAGGGGAGGAAGAAGAGAAGGGGGAGGGAGGGGAAGGGGAAGAGGATGAGGAGGAGGGGAAGGGAGAGAAGGAAGAGGAGGGGGAGGAGGAAGAGGAGGGGAGGAAGTGGAGGAGGAGGAGGGAGGAGGAAGAGGAGGGGGAGGAGGAAGAGAGGAGAGAGAGGATGTTGAGGAGGGGGAGGGAGATTAGGAAGAGGAGGAGGAGGAAGGAAGAGGAGGAGGAAGAGGAGAGGGAGGAGGAAGAGGAGAGAGAAGAATTGGAGGAGGAGGAGGGAGAGGAGGAAGAGGAGGGGGAGGAGGGGGAGGAGGAAGAGGAGGGAGAGGACGAAGAGGAGGGAGAGGTGGAAGAGGAGGAGGAGGGGAGGAGGAAGAAGAAGTGGAGGGGTAGGGGTAGGAGAAAGAGGAAGAGGAATAGGAGGAGTGGGAGGGGGAAGAGGAAGAGGAAGTGAAAGAGAGGGAGGAGGAAGAGGGAAGAGAAAGAGGGGGAGGAGGGAGGAGAAAGAGGAAGAGTAGGAGTGGGAAGAAGAAGAGGAGGAAGAGAAAGAGGAAGAGGAAGAGGGTGTGAACGAAAGGGGAAGGGGACAAGAGGAATGAGAAGGGTGCTAGGGTGAAGGGGAAGGAGAGGGGAAGAGGGGGTGAAAGGAGACAAGGGACGATGTAGGGGTGATAAGAAGAGGGGAGACAACAGGAGCAGAGAAGGGAAGGGAAAAGAATAAAGAAAATGATAAAACTAAAGTGTAGCGAAAGGGAGAAGATGGGAAGGGCAAAAGAAGGGTACAAGAAAAGTGAAGAGAAGGACAAAATAGAAGATGAAAGGGAAAGAGGGAAGGGAAGGGAAAAGGAAAATAGGGAAGGGAAAACGGAAAGAGAAAGAGGGAAGAGGGAGGGAAAGAGAAAGAGGGAAGAGGGAGGGAAAGAGAAAGAGGGAAGAGGGAGGGAAGGGAAAAGGAAAAGAGGAAAGGGAAAAGGAAAAGGAGGGAAAGAGAAAGAGGGATGAGGGAGGGAAGGGAAAGGGAAAGGAGGGAAAGAGATAGAGGGAAGAGGGAGAGAAAGAGAGAGAGAGGGAAGGAAAGGGGGAAAGGGAGGGGAAGAGAAAGGGGAAGAGAGAGGAAGAGAAAAGGGAAAGAA